>NC_041393.1:372241427-372245742 GCF_002162155.2 Triticum dicoccoides
TGGTTGAATAGTAGCCGGTGGAGTAGCGCGCGGTGGAGACTGGATGAACAGGAGCCCGTGGATGAACAGTCGCAGGGGATGGCTGGAGGAGGTCGACGGTGGATGAACAGTAGCCCGTGGAGGCTGGAGGAGGTCGATGGTGGAGATGAACAGTATCCCATGGAGTCCCATTTTGTGGTACGCCACACCCCTCCCGATGAACAGGATCCCCGTTTTGACTGTAGCGCTCCAACACAAGTTTGTTTCCTCCGTTTTGCGGTACGCCACACCCCTCGCGATCAACAGGACCCTGTTTCGACTGTAGGAGGTCCAACAGAAGTCCGTTTCCTTCGTTTTGCGGTACGGTAGACCCCTCCTGATGAACAGGATCCTGTTTCGAACGTGGCCGGTCAGACACAAGGCCGTTTACTCCATTGTGCGCTACTCCAGGCCTTGTTTGTGTCGGCTGTTCCGTCCAAGACGGTTGGCTCCCACGCGTTCCGTTGCCTCCCGATGAACACGACGCATTCCGTTGGCTCCCCATGAAAACAACGACACAGTTTATCCGTTCCGACCCAGCCATGTACACGAGCCCTGGCCATACGTATGCGCGAGTAGGCATTCGAGAACCCGCCGTATGTACATATGTGGTCGTATTTACTTTCTTGCACCCTGGCCGTTGTATGTACATGTACATCCTACGTGCGCGCCTCTACTACGACACGTGCGCGTCTACATCGACCAATATGTACGTACACATTCACGACCAGAATGACAACGCTACATACGCTTCGACCAGGTGGGTCCTGACTGTCAGGCACTTCCTTGCGTGCGAAGATGTAGCTGGTGAGTCCCAACAGTCGGGAGGGGGGGGCGAATCATTTTTTTGCCCGGACGCACTTCCTTGCATGCAAAGATGTAGCTGGTGGGTCCCAACTATCAGGGGGAAACATTTTTTCACGAAATACGATGGCCCGTCCAGTGGGTCTCTGCTGTCAGGTGGAGGAATAATTATTTTGCGTAGGCACTTCCTTGCGGGCGCCATGGACCCAGCTGTCAGCCTCTCCACATGCAGTACTCTTCCGATGGAAGTCATTCCTTGACCACGTTGACCACGTCGCGCCGAGAGCACCAGGGCGGTGGACGACGGTGAGGCCTAGGAAGGGGACGACGTTGAGCCGGTGTAACGCCCTCGATGCGGCTATATCTCCCACGCGTCGACGCACGACTTAGAGGCATAACCGCATTGAAAGCAATGTCGCAAGTCGGGAAATCGTTACACATCCCATGTAATACATAATAAAAGGGGGAGATAACATAGTTGGCTTACAATCGCCACGTCACATCAGAGTACATAAATAACATCCATCATACAAATCACTCATGGCCCGACTACGGTGCCAAAATAGAAAAGACCCCCAACATGCGACAAGGCCCTGAATCGATAACCCCAACTAGGCACCACTACTGATCATCCGGAAAAGACACGTAGTATCGCTGAGAGTCCTCGTCGAATTCCCACTTGAGCTCGTAATCGTCAACTGGAGCAGAAACACCTGGACCTGCATCTGGAGTTGTAGTATATGTGAGCCACAGGGACTCAGCAATCTCACACCCACGCAATCAAGACTATTTAAGCTTATAGGACAGGTACGGCAATATAAGTGGAGCTGCAGCAAGCGACTAGCATATATGGTGGCTAACTTATACGCAAATGAGAGCGAGAAGAGAAGGCGAAGCACGAGCGAGAAGCTAAAGGAACATCCTGCGCAAGCATAACTCCAACTCCGTGTCCACTTCCCGAACTCCGCCGAGAAGGGGCCATCACGGTAACACACACGGTTGATTCATTTTAATTAAGTTTAGTTAAAGTTATCTACAACCGGACATTAACAAATTCCCATCTGCCCATAACCGCGGGCACGGCTTTCGAAAGATCAATCCCTGTAGGGGGGGTCCCAACTTAGCCCATAACAAGCTCTCACGGTCAACGAAGGAATAGACCTCCACCCAAGACACACCGATCAGACTCGGTATCTTGGTACAACAAGATGATTCGACAGGTTAAAACAAGTCCAGCAACACCGCCCGAATGTGCCGACAAATACCGATAGGAGCTGCACATATCTCTTTCTCAGGGCACACTCAGATGAGCAATCCGTACAACTAAAACCAACCCTTGAGTTTCTCCGAGGTGGCGCTGCACAGGGCT
Organism: Triticum dicoccoides; assembly: GCF_002162155.2. NCBI lineage: Eukaryota > Viridiplantae > Streptophyta > Magnoliopsida > Poales > Poaceae > Triticum > Triticum dicoccoides. Next base: position 372,243,619 of record NC_041393.1, read on the forward strand.
CTAGTTCGGACCAACACTCAGAGGAGCACTGGCCCGTGGGGGGGCTAAAATAAAGATGACCCTCGGGCTCCAGAAACCCAAGGGAAAAAGAGGCTAGGTGGCAAATGGTAAAACCAATGTTGGGCATTGCTGGAAAAGCTTTAATCAAGGCGAACTATCAAGGGGTTCCCATTATAGCCCAACCGCGTAAGGGACGCAACAATCCGGGAACATAACACCGATATGACGGAAACTAGGGTGGCAAGAGTGGAACAAAACACTAGGCGAGAGGCCAAGCCTTCCACCCTTTACCAAGTATATAGATGCATTAAGATAACATAGCAATATAATGATATCCCAACAAGTAAATAAATGTTCCAACAAGGAACGGCTCCAATCTTCACCCGCAGCTAACAACGCTATAAGAAGGGCTGAGCAAAGCGGTAACATAGCCAATCAACGGTTTGCTAGGACAATGGTGGGTTAGAGGTTCAATCACGCAATTGGGAGGCTGACAAGCAAATGGTAGGCATCGTAGCAGTGGCAAAGCAAAAGAGCGAGCAAACTAGCATAGCAAAGATAGTAGTGATTTCGAGGGTATGATCATCTTGCCTGCACAGTTGTCAGAGTTGACTGGATCCTCACAAGCAAACTCAACGGGCTCCTCGGTAGCGAACTTGTCTCCCGGCGCTACCCAACAAGACAAACAAGCAACAAGGATACATTCAACCACGGGCAAGACCAAGCAATATGATGAAATGACGATATGCTATGCGGGATGCGATGCGGGATGCAAAATGCAAGATATGACAGGAAATGCATGAACCTGGCATCAACTTGGAAAACCAAGTGTGCCACTGGATAGAGGGGATGAAATTGCTTGAAAACGATATAAAGATCATTGGAATCGGAGCTACGGTTTGGAAATGGCAAGCGTTTTAAGATATGACACCGGTCTGCGATTTACAGCAAGTAGGCATCTAAATGCAACGAAATGAACATGCTACAACCACCAAACATGAAAAAAAAATACATGGCAGTGATGTACACAAGATGGTTAACAAAAGACTAGCAATGAGCCACGGCCAATTCATCCATTAAGAGGTTCAAACAAGCATGGCTAAAACGCAAATGCAAAACAGATTCCAGACTTAGTGAAATTAACACTAGTCTGAAATTTCAGATCACGATGCTCTCTTCGGAGCAGCAAAACAACATGATAGAAAACCTGAACATGACAAGTAAGAACATGGCCTGGAGTTACTTAACAAGCTTAACAAAACACCCAAAGTGACCTGGGGCCAAAAGGGTTCACAAAATACTCTACCGAGCTCACGAACATAGCTCGAACACAATCAGTTTTCAGACTTAGTGAAAACTGAGGCATGCAGAAATTTAACTCACGAAGGCATGTAAACGAGCTCGATGTACTCACTACGGTGCAAGTCATGGCAAGGAAAGCATATAACCAGCAAGAAGGCACAATGTGCTAGCTACACATGGCAAGAACAAAGGCATAACATGCATGGAACACTAACGGTAGCATCGGCAAAATCGCAAACAAGTTGACGATCTGCCCAGATTAACAACGAAGCAAAAGTTGAGCTCGATTGAGTCAACCTAGAGCACTCCACATATGTAAACAAAGACATGGATGGATAGAGAATAACATAAATATCAAAACTCCCTTACTGATCATCCTCAAAAGAGGCACGGATCATTAGGAAACAAGCTGGACATATAGCATCATGAACTAAAATATCCCAGACTTAGTGAAAATCACAGTCTCTGAAATCAGCAATCTCAGGTACCTCTCTTCGCAAGCTTGCACAAGACAACACACACATCCTAAAAATGCATGGGTGGCACCTCTGGAAAGAAGACAAAATTCTTAACAATTCATCCCAAAGGGGCACAGGCATATCATGCACGAATTAAACATGGCAAAAATGATAAAAGTGCATGATGAACTAACGGATCTGCAATTTACCTCACGGAGCCTCCTTCTAACAGCATTTTGGGCATCAAGATTACCTCAAATGAAAATGATGCAATGGAATGAAATGATGTACATGTCGAGGCGAAGATTTTGATATATCATATGCCCAAAACGGAGCTACGGTTGCGGAGATACAAGCAGTCAAA
>NC_041393.1:372247002-372256476 GCF_002162155.2 Triticum dicoccoides
GCGGGCTCGCGGGGGCCCCTCCTGGGCCTCCCGGGCCGGGACGGCGGCGGCGGCGGCGAGGGACACGTGGCGCGCAACGACTGGCGGGGGTCGGGGGCGGACGTTGTCCGGCCGGGGGCGGACACGTCCGTCGGTGGAGATCCTCTTTTTTTTTAACTAGGGTTTCGGACGGGGGAAGAAGAGATCCGAATGGAGGGTGTATTAATAGGCATAGAGGGAGCTAGGAGAGTCCAAATGAGGTGCGGTTTTTGGCCACGCGATCGTGATCGAACGCTCTAGGACATGGAGCAGAGTTTGGTGGGTTTTGGGACAATTTTTGGGGGTGTTGGGCTGCAACACACACGAGGCCTTTTCGGTCCCTCGGTTAACCGTTGGAGTATCAAGCGAAGTCCAAATGATACAAAACTTGACAGGCGGTCTACCGGTAGTAAACCAAGGCCGCATGACAAGTCTCGGTCCAATCCGGAAATATTTGAACCCCACACATGAAAGAAGACTAGAAATGACCACCGGAGGAGAACGAAGCGCCGGAATGCAAAACAGACAATGGGGAAAATGCTCGAATGCATGAGATGAACATGTATGCAAATGCAATGCACGAGATGACATGGTAAGAGATGCACGAAAAAGAAAAACAACACACGGAGACAAAGACCCGAACCCGAGAAATAAATATAACTTAGCGCCGGAGATGGCAAGAGTTGGACACAAATATGGAAATTATATCTAGGGCGTTACAACACTCCACCACTACGAAAAGATCTCGTCCCGAGATCTAGGACTGAAAGAACTCCGGGTACTCAGAACGGAGGTGATCCTCGCGTTCCCAGGTAGCTTCACGGTCGGAATGGTGAGACCACTTGACTTTGAGAAATTTAATTGACTTGTTGCGAGTCTTGCGTTCAGTCTCTTCAAGAATAGCAACTGGGTGCTCACGATAGGAGAGATCTTCTTGGAGCTCAATGTCCTCGAAGTTGACGGTGCGGTCAGGAGTCTTGAAACACTTTCGAAGCTGAGAGACGTGGAACACATCATGAACATTTGCAAAGTTTGAAGGAATCTCAAGTTGATAGGCGAGGTCGCCTCTCTTTCTGACAATCTTGAAAGGTCCCACGTATCTAGGGGAAAGCTTCCCTTTGATACCGAAGCGACGAGTACCTTTCATAGGAGAGACGCGGAGGTAAACATGATCTCCAATCTCGAAAGCCAATTCACAGTGCTTACTATCATAGTAGCTCTTCTGGCGGGATTGAGCTGCTTTGAGGTTATCACGAATGACTTTGCACATATCTTCTGCTTCTGTGATTAAGTCATTACCCAGCAGCTGACGTTCACCGGTTTCAGACCAGTTGAGAGGGGTACGACACTTCCTGCCATATAGAATTTCAAAGGGGGCCTTGCCTGAACTTGCTTGAAAACTGTTGTTGTATGAGAATTCAGCATAAGGAAGACAGTCCTCCCACTTCATGCCGAAAGAAATCACACAAGCCCTGAGCATGTCTTCGAGAATCTGGTTGACACGCTCGACTTAACCGCTCGTTTGAGGATGAAAAGCGGTGCTGAAGCGGATACTGGTGCCCATGGCCTTCTGAAAAGAATCCCAAAACTTGGAGGTAAAGATGCTGCCACGGTCTGAAGATATCACTTGAGGAATACCGTGCAGAGAGACAATGCGAGAGGTATAGAGTTCCGCCAATTGAGCTGCAGTGATTGACTCTTTGATAGGCAGAAAGTGAGCCACTTTGGTGAGCTTGTCGATGACGACGAATATAGCATCATTGCCACGCTTGGACTTTGGAAACCCAGTCACGAAGTCCATTTCAATGTGGTCAAACTTCCATTCTGGAATGGCAAGAGGTTGGAGGAGACCAGCTGGCCTTTGGTGTTCTGCCTTCACTCTTCTGCAGACATCACATTCATTCACGAATTGAGCGATCTCGCGCTTCATTCGAGTCCACCAATAAGCTTGCTTGAGGTCCTGATACATCTTCGTACTCCCAGGGTGGATGGAGAGGAGAGAATTGTGAGCCTCGTTCATGATCACCTTATGAAGTTCACCTTTGGGCACAAAAATTCGATCCTCGAAGAAGAGAGTGTCCTTGTCATCAAGTCGGTAGCACTTGTACTTGGACTGACTCTTTGCAATACCAATCTTCACCTTTTTCACCATAGCATCAAGAAGTTGGGCTTGGCGAATCTGGTCTTCTAAGGTAGGAGAGACTTGAAGGTTGGCGAGGAAACCTTGAGGAACAATTTGCAGATTAAGTTTGCAGAAAGCTTCACAAAGCTCGGGTTGATAAGGCTTAAGAATCAGACTGTTGCAATATGCTTTCCTGCTCAAAGCGTCAGCAATCACATTGGCCTTGCCTGGAGTATACTCAATACTCGGATTGTACTCTTGAATCATCTCGACCCATCGAGTCTGCCTGAGGTTGAGATTAGGCTGGGTGAAGATGTACTTGAGACTCTTGTGATCAGTGAAAATGTCCACTTTTCTTCCCAATAGAAGATGTCTCCAAGTCAACAAAGCGTGCACAACTGCCGCCAACTCGAGATCATGAGTGGGGTAGTTCTTCTCTTTAGATTTCAACTGGCGAGAGGTATAAGCAACAACTTTCTTCTCTTGCATCAATACAGCACCGAGACCTTGGAGAGAGGCATCACAAAAGACCTCGTACGGCTTGGTTTCATCAGGCGGAGTCAGAACTGGAGCAGTGATCAACTTCTCTTTCAAAGTGTTGAAAGCAATATCACACTCCAGAGACCAAACGTACTTGACGTGCTTCTGAAGAAGATTTGAGAGAGGCTTGGCGATCTTAGGAAAGTTTTCAACGAATCTTCTGCAATAGCTTGCGAGACCGAGGAAACTGCGGAGTTGCTTCACGTTCTGAGGAGGTTCCCAATTCAAAATTGCGGACACCTTCTCAGGATTCACGGAAATGCCCTTGGCAGAGATGATATGACCAAGATAAAGAACTTCATCGAGCCAAAATTCACACTTGGAGAACTTGGCGTAGAACTGATGTTCCCTGAGCTTGTCAAGAACCAAACGCAAGTGCTTGGCATGATCTTCCTTGTTCTTGGAGAAAACCAGAATGTCGTCGAGATACACCAAAACAAAGTCATTGGTGTAGGGGCTGAAGATGAAGTTCATCATGCGAGAGAACGTCGGAGGAGCGTTGGCGAGGCCAAAAGACATGACGGTGTATTCATATGAACCAAAGCTTGTTCTGAACGCCGTCTTGGGAATATCTTGCTCACGAATACGAATCTGATGATAACCCATACGGAGATCAAGCTTGGAGAATACTTGAGCACCCTTGAGTTTTTCGAACAGCTCATTGATGTTGGGAAGTGGGTATTTCTTCTTGATGGTCTTCTTGTTCACTGGACGGTAATCAACACAAAGTCGACTCGATCCATCCTTCTTTTTCACAAAAAGAACACCACAACCCCACGGAGAAGTACTAGGCCGGATGAGACCCAATCTTTCTTGCTCATCAAGTTGTTTCTTCAACTCCTTCAACTCTTCGGGGCCGAGCTTGTAGGGACGTTTGCACACAGGTTCCGTACCGGGCTCAAGTTCAATAACAAATTCAACCGGCCGGTGCGGAGGCATTCCTGGGAGCTCTTCTGGAAAAACGTCTTGATACTCACAAACAACCGGAATCTGCGAAATAGCATCCAATTCACCCTTCTCATTGAGAGAAAACAACCGGATGGTATTATCCCGAGCAGCAAAGACAATTACATCCTCAGACGAATGAGTCAGTTGAATCTGCCTGGCTGCACAATCAAGATGAGCTTTATGCTTAGAGAGCCAGTCCATCCCAAGAATAAGATCAATGTCAGAATTTCCAAGAACCACCGGAGAAGAGAGAAACTTGCAGTCGCCCAAAGTGATTGTAACATCCGGAACACACACTCGAGATGTCAAGAGGCTGGCCGGAGAGTCAATAGACAACGGTCTCGGCAACATTTGAGTAACAAAATCATGCTTGGAAGCAAAAGGTCTCGAGATGAAACAATGTGATGCACCAGTGTCAAAAAGAACTTTTGCAGGAATATCATTAACAGGAAGGTTTCCCATGATCACATCTGAAGAATCCTCTGCCTGAGCTGCATTCACCATATTGACCTTGGCATGCTTGGGATTGTGCTTGACCACAGCTGTACTTGCCGATCTGACAGGAGGAGGAGGAGGAAGACGCCTCTGGTTGGTACACTTGTTGGCATAGTGACCCTTCTGTTGGCACTTGTTGCACGTGACCTCTAAAAGCGGACGGTGATACGGAGCACTCGATGTTGGCGCTTGAGACGAAGACTTGTTCTGAAAGCCTGGGTTGGGTGGGTGGGAGAAACCACTGCCACCTTTGCTCTTCTGCTGATACGGCTGAAGGAACGGAGGAGGAGGAAGCCAATACTTCTGCTGCTTGACCACTTGAGTAGAGGAAGACGGAGTAACATCTCTGGCACGCTTCCTGGAAGCATCACACCTCATCTGAGCAGCCTCTTGCTTCAGTGCCATGTTGTAGAACTCATCGTATCTCAACGGCTCAAAGAGGACAAGAGCGAGCTGAATTTCCTCACGAAGACCACCCCTGAACTGATAGATCATGCTCTTCTCATCAGGAACATCCTGCTTGGCAAAACGGGCGAGCTTCTGGAACAACTTGTTGTAGTCATAGACAGACAAAGAGCCTTGCTTCAGATTGCGGAATTCCTGACACTTACTTTCAACCACACTTTGAGGAATGTGATGAGCGCGGAAATCTTGACGGAAATCATCCCAAGTGATCAAACGTCCACCTCTGGAATCCTTGTACTGCTGGAACCACTCTGCAGCCTGATCTTTGAGCTGGAAAGAAGCTAACTTGACGAAATCTTCAGGCCTGACGTTGCTACATTCAAAATGCTTGCCCAGATCCACTAGCCAATCGTCAGCATCGGTAGCCTCAACACAACCGCTGAACGTCTTTGGGCCATTTGCGAGGAACTAGTTCAGAGTAGCAAAGTGGTGCTGATTATGGCCTTGATTCCCTTGACTGCCTTGATTGCGCTCTTGGAGAATTTGCATGATCAACTGTGTGTTTGCATTAGTAGCGGCCATCACAGCTTGCCATGCTTCCGGAGGAGGCGGAGGTGGAGGCGGATCAGGATTCGGAGTCGTGCGCGTTGGAGGAGCCATCCTGAACAGGTTGACCACCATTAGCACACAAATAGACAAGTATTGAAGCTGAATCCAACGGAATGAAATTGCAACATAAAGTCTTCACATCCGAATAAAATGAACAAATGCATTTCTCTTGAAGTGGTCACATATCCATAAATTGCGAAGCCACGAAGAATTAAGGTAGAGAAATAATTCAACAAGGTACGGATCCAGAACGAATAATCGGTAAGAAATCCCAATCTCAAACCAATATCCGTGGAAGAAGAACTAGAGCTACTAGAATTCCCACCTATGAAACTCCCGAACCTTTCCGGTTATGCAATCAGGTGTTGGGGATACAGGGGAAGCACAATATCTCACCCAAACTAGCAAATCCTACATCCAGCTGTATCCATCCTTCAACACATAACCAAGAAAACTTCGGAAACCATCTACCTCAACCTTCGAAAAGCATCCGTTATACAAGTTATGGTGATACTCCCGAACTCCCGCCCCAATACTGGGTGGCGTCGAGGTTATCTCACCAACGAACTGCATAAAAGAGATTTTCGATGTCGGCGAACATATCTCAAGTATACCAGAATTGCAACGATAAAATTGTGACGACAACACCTCAGAGCTCAACTCCCCGGGACACTGCCGCAACCCCTAAAGACAGGAGGCACCAAGAACAATGTTCTCGTCACAAAACCATCAGAACAAAACCAAGATACTCGCGTGATCCTAAGAAAAAAAAATTAGTGAAATTTGAGAAGAGAAGAGTCAAAACTCTACGTCAGGATGCCTTACCAGAGCGATGAGGAGACTGGGAAGTAAAAATAATTCCTAAGCTCTCCGATATATAATTCCTAAGGACTCAAAACATTTTTTTTTCTAGACACAACTCGGCTGCTAAAAACGATCAAGCAATGGGGGCTCCTAAGGTCAGGGAAGGCTCTGATTACCAACTTGTAACGCCCTCGATGCGGCTATATCTCCCACGTGTCGAGGCACGACTTAGCGGCATAACCGCATTGAAAGCAATGTCGCAAGTCGGGAAATCGTTACACATCCCATGTAATACATAATAAAAGGGGGAGATAACATAGTTGGCTTACACTCGCCACGTCACATCAGAGTACATAAATAACATCCATCATACAAATCACTCATGGCCCGACTACGGTGACAAAATAGAAAAGACCCCCAACATGCGACAAGGCCCTGAATCGATAACCCCAACTAGGCACCACTACTGATCATCCGGAAAAGACATGTAGTATCGCTGAGAGTCCTCGTCGAACTCCCACTTGAGCTCGTAATCGTCAACTGGAGCAGAAACACCTAGACCTGCATCTGGAGTTGTAGTATCTGTGAGCCACAGGGACTCAGCAATCTCACACCCACGCGATCAAGACTATTTAAGCTTATAGGACAGGTACGGCAATATAAGTGGAGCTGCAGCAAGCGACTAGCATATATGGTGGCTAACTTATACGCAAATGAGAGCGAGAAGAGAAGGCGAAGCACGAGTGAGAAGCTAAAGGAACATCCTGCGCAAGCATAACTCCAACTCCGTGTCCACTTCCCGAACTCCGCCGAGAAGGGGCCAACACGGTAACACACACGGTTGATTCATTTTAATTAAGTTTAGTTAAAGTTATCTACAACCGGACATTAACAAATTCCCATCTGCCCATAACCGCGGGCACGGCTTTCAAAAGATCAATCCCTACAGGGGGGGTCCCAACTTAGCCCATAACAAGCTCTCACGGTCAACGAAGGAATAGACCTCCACCCAAGACACACCGATCAGACTCGGTATCTTGGTACAACAAGATGATTCGACAGGTTAAAACAAGTCCGGCAACACCGCCCGAATGTGCCGACAAATCCCGATAGGAGCTGCACATATCTCTTTCTCAGGGCACACTCAGATGAGCAATCCGTACAACTAAAACCAACCCTTGAGTTTCCCCGAGGTGGCGCTGCACAGGGCTCTAGTTCGGACCAACACTCAGAGGAGCACTGGCCCGTGGGGGGGCTAAAATAAAGATGACCCTCGGGCTCCGGAAACCCAAGGGAAAAAGAGGCTAGGTGGCAAATGGTAAAACCAATGTTGGGCATTGCTGGAAAAGCTTTAATCAAGGCGAACTATCAAGGGGTTCCCATTATAGCCCAACCGCGTAAGGGACGCAACAATCCGGGAACATAACACCGATATGACGGAAACTAGGGTGGCAAGAGTGGAACAAAACACTAGGCGAGAGGCCGAGCCTTCCACTCTTTACCAAGTATATAGATGCATTAAGATAACATAGCAATATAATGATATCCCAACAAGTAAATAAATGTTCCAACAAGGAACGGCTCCAATCTTCACCCGCAGCTAACAACGCTATAAGAAGGGCTGAGCAAAGCGGTAACATAGCCAATCAACGGTTTGCTAGGACAATGGTGGGTTAGAGGTTCAATCATGCAATTGGGAGGCTGACAAGCAAATGGTAGGCATCGTAGCAGTGGCAAAGCAAAAGAGCGAGCAAACTAGCATAGCAAAGATAGTAGTGATTTCGAGGGTATGATCATCTTGCCTGCACAGTTGTCAGAGTTGACTGGATCCTCACAAGCAAACTCAACGGGCTCCTCGGTAGCGAACTCGTCTCCCGGCTCTACCCAACAAGACAAACAAGCAACAAGGATACAATCAACCACGGGCAAGACCAAGCAATATGATGAAATGACGATATGCTATGCGGGATGCGATGCGGGATGCAAAATGCAAGATATGACAGGAAATGCATGAACCTGGCATCAACCTGGAAAACCAAGTGTGCCACTGGATAGAGGGGATTAAATCGCTTGAAAACGATATAAAGATCATTGGAATCGGAGCTACGGTTTGGAAATGGCAAGCGTTTTAAGATATGACACCGGTCTGCGATTTACAGCAAGTAGGCATCTAAATGCAACGAAATGAACATGCTACAACCACCAAACATGAAAAAAAAATACATGGCAGTGATGTACACAAGATGGTTAACAAAAGACTAGCAATGAGCCACGGCCAATTCATCCATTAAGAGGTTCAAACAAGCATGGCTAAAACGCAAATGCAAAACAGATTCCAGACTTAGTGAAATTAACACTAGTCTGAAATTTCAGATCACGATGCTCTCTTCGGAGCAGCAAAACAACATGATAGAAAACCTGAACATGACAAGTAAGAACATGGCATGGAGCTACTTAACAAGCTTAACAAAACACCCAAAGTGACCTGGGGCCAAAAGGGTTCACAAAATACTCTACCGAGCTCACGAACATAGCTCGAACACAATCAGTTTTCAGACTTAGTGAAAACTGAGGCATGCAGAAATTTAACTCACGAAGGCATGTAAACGAGCTCGATGCACTCACTACGGTGCAAGTCATGGCAAGGAAAGCATATAACCAGCAAGAAGGCACAATGTGCTAGCTACACATGTCAAGAACAAAGGCATAGCATGCATGGAACACTAACGGTAGCATCGGCAAAATCGCAAACAAGTTGACGATCTGCCCAGATTAACAACGAAGCAAAAGTTGAGCTCGATTGAGTCAATCTAGAGCACTCCACATATGTAAACAAAGACATGGATGGATAGAGCATAACATAAATATCAAAACTCCCTTACTGATCATCCTCAAAAGAGGCACGGATCATTAGGAAACAAGCTGGACATATAGCATCATGAACTAAAATATCCCAGACTTAGTGAAAATCACTAAGTCTCTGAAATCAGCAATCTCAGGTACCTCTCTTCGCAAGCTTGCACAAGACAACACACACATCCTAAAAATTATTAACAATTCATCCCAAAGGGGCACAGGCATATCATGCACGAATTAAACATGGCAAAAATGACAAAAGTGCATGATGAACTAACGGATCTGCAATTTAACTCACGAAGCCTCCTTCTAACAGCATTTTGGGCATCAAGATGACCTCAAATGCAAATGATGCAATGGAAAGAAATGATGTACATGTCGAGGCGAAGATTTTGATATATCATATGCCCAAAACGGAGCTACGGTTGCGGAGATACAAGCAGTCAAAGATAGCAAAAAAAATAAGGGGGAGAGGGAAAGTCAACCTAGATCTAGGGTTTACTGTAGCCGGATCGGGCACTGTAGCTGGGCGCGCGCGATGAGGTTCGTCGACGCCGGATCCGAGGCCGCCGGCGTGGGGGGAGACGGTGGCCGGCGTCGAGGGGCGGCGGCGGAGCGGCGCTGGGGCGGCGAGGTGGCCGGCGGAGCCGGCCGCGGGCGAGGGCGCGACCACGGAG
>NC_041393.1:372257415-372267837 GCF_002162155.2 Triticum dicoccoides
AATGCAAAACGGACAACGGGGAAAATGCTCGAATGCATGAGATGAACATGTATGCAAATGCAATGCACGAGATGACATGGTAAGAGATGCACGAAAAAGAAAAACAACACACGGAGACAAAGACCCGAACCCGAGAAATAAATATAACTTAGCGCCGGAGACGGCAAGAGTTGGACACAAATATGGAAATTATATCTGGGGCGTTACAGCCGGGGAAGACGCGGCAGTGGAAGCCCGCGCAGAGAGGAGTACGATGGTTTGCTGGTTTGACTGCGGCGTGAGGCTTCCAATGACTCCCATTTGTTGACCACGTTGACCACACCGTGCCGAGTGCACCAAGGTTGGTGGACGAAGGAGAGGCCCTAGACTGGAATGACCCGGAGATGGTGAAGACGCGGCAGTGGAATCGCAGATGGAGAGGAGTGGGAAACTTGACTGGTTCGGGTGCACGGCAGCACTGCCACCCATGGGAGACAGGAGCAAGAACAGAGGTTGAAGAAGGAGCACGGCTGTTGGATTAACATCCAATGGTCCAGCTGCTAGAATCATTTGTAGATTAAGTTGAAAAAGCCCCAATGCCTTGCTTAGGCTTTGACCTACTGGCCCACATGTCAGTCAGTCCATTTATTTTTTTAGTCCATTTGGTGGGCTGGATGAAACAATGATGTAGCATCTATGCAGCGCATTTATATATATGGTAGAATTTAAAGCCCATTCGCATTTTTTTCTCAAATTTCGTGACTTGCTGGGCTGGGTGAAAATATCATGTTGGGCTGGACGGAGAAATGTTATAAAAACATAAACACATGATTGCACGTCTATTATTGCATTGGTCAGTAAAATCTTTGCAAGCTTATGTACGCAATCACTAGGAGTCAACTTGCCAAGTTATATATAAATAATTATTATTATTATTTTGTAAGAACATTCAATTTATGAAATAAAATATCATTTTAATTTGATGAGTTAATAGGACGTGGGGTATTATTATTTTTTAGGCTAGACGTGGGATAGTTGAGTTGGTTTTAGGGAAAAGTAGTGAGAGAAAACTCAGTTTACATCGAAAAAGAAAGAGGAAGAAAATTCAAATATAGAATTAGTATAAAACAGAAAATAAAGGAAGTGGGAAGGTCTATAAAATGGTTGGATGAACGACAGGTTTAACGGAACCTTATGTTGTTTCTATTATATATATATATGTAATAAAATAATATATGTATATATATATACTATTATGGAAGGAAAAACATAGGTTCAGTTTTGCATTCTTATAGAAAAAAGAACTAAGCTGTGCGTCATCTTGAAAAAACCAACATAACTTGGGCTGCTGATGTTATAGACAAGGTAGGTTGGGAGGCCCAGAGGCCGCTTGATCCAAAAAACGTTGAAACATGTCATGGGCTGCCCATGTTAAACAACAAAACCTAGGCCATGGACCTGGTAGGCCCGGGACTGTCAGCCTCTCGATGAACAGTTGTCTCCCGATTCCTCTTGTTTCCCTGACCATGTTGGGAGCGACAGACAGCGGTGCCGCGGCGAGAGCACCAAGGTGGAGGACGACGTCGAGACCGTGGACGGAACAAACCGGAGCGGGGGAAGACGTAGGCAGAGGGGAGTACGAGGGTTGACTTGTTCAGATGCAGGGTGGCCGGTGCGGCTCCTTGGTATCGTTGTCTTCTTTCATGTTGGCGTAGCAGGGGTTGATGATGGCTCGGCAAGGTCAACCACGAAGTCCTTCTCCTGCCCGTTGCCGATGACCTTGTATTGCTTCTGGATGTCAACAAACTTGCTTCACCAGATGGCCGAATCGTCGCGTTCTTCCTTCTCTCCACCGTAGCGAAGGTGCAGTCGGTGCTGCCAATGAAACAGGCGAATGCTCCAGAACCTGTGATGGCCCTACAGAAGTGGTAGACGAGAACATCGTCTCACACGCATACCTGGGTGACCGCGATCCGGTGGTCCCTGTCAGCAGACGAATGGATGGGCACAAGGTCTAGTCCTGCGACCTTGTGCTTTCTCGTCCTGTAGGTACTGCTTGAACTCGGCGAGGCAGAGCTTCACCGAGTCTGGATCATTGGTGTACATCACATTCAACTTTGTGTTGCCATGGGAATGAACGAAGAACTCAAAGGTGAACTTCTTGCTGAAGTCCTTATCCAGCAGGCTCACCCCTCGGATCGCCATTGGAGTATCTTCAAGTGAACGAGTGAGTATGCGGCAACAACAGTTCGTTTTTCAGCTCTTGGGGAACTAGATTCAACAGTAAACTGAGTGTGTATGGGCGACAACAGTTACTACCCCTCCTTCGCCCGTTGGACGCCTGGCAGAATATGCACCCTCGGCGCATTCAAACGCCTCCATTAAGAAACCTATTCTGGCCACACTCATCGGTTCACGAGTGGGTATGTATTGGTACTGTAATAACAAGTGTTAGTGGTCACTTTACTTAAATTTAATTAGCTTTAATTAAAATGTATTCTTAAAACAAGCAATGCGTTGGCTCGTTCTATTAGTGTCACAGGATCAACATGCACAACAATCAAAATTATTATTCTAAGGACGCACATGATCTGCACATTTGCCGCACTTTCACACAGAAAATACTACCAAGTTTGAACAATTTGTTATGGTTGCTGTCCTCTGCATCATCATGCCGTGTTTCCCAGCTTGCAAGATTCAGAACCAACAAATAAGATTCAAGTAATAAGTACAACGAAGATGCCTATACATCTCATTGATTCCGAGCTCCCAAGATTCAGAACCAACAAATAAGATCTATTATCTTCTATTATTTAATTAAAACAGAAGTCAAACAAGACACCACGTGCGTCCACATAGATTAAATTTTCTTGATCCTTCGATTTATTTATTGATGGCTGAGATTAAAAGATGCAAATGTTACGTCAAAAAATATGTGCATGTACAACTATTGCAACATGGCACGTACAAATAGTGCACACAAGTTAAAAATAACATCCATGTCCATCGAAACATCAAATAGCCCGCACAAATAAAAAATATCTTTCCATCAATGGGTCAAGGATAAGAAAAAATAATAGTCAAACCTAAACAAATAAGGAACCTAAACAAATAAGGACAACCACCAGACCACGTGAGGAAAGTTTCCAAACAGAAACAAATACAGACAACTTCACAATCTGATCTCCACACGGTCTCGGCCACCTCAACCCAAGACACATCAACGCAACCCATTATATAAGTATAGCCGGACGGATAAGCACCCACCAAACAATTAGGAGTCAGCAACCATGACTTGAACAAGCCAAACGCGACTCGACGTCCACACCGAAAGCCACCTCCAGCCGCTTCAATCGACTTCCGATGAAGTCACGCCAAAGCACACTCGACGCCCCGACGAAGTCACGCCAAAGCACACTCGACGCCCATGAAGTTACGCCCAACTGCTTTAATCAACGTCGGAAGAAGTGACCCGAAACCACTTCTGGTCTGCATCATCAGATTGGTAATTGGTATTTAGTAAGCTTACTTTTTCTGGATAGAATCTTCATAAATACTATTTCAACTGACAAATTGTTCCCTATTAATTTTGAAGAAATAACACTATGGCATACAAGAAGTTGAGCGGCTTAACTACAAGGGGACAGAATTGGAACATTCAAGTGAAAGTAATGAGAATGTGGGATTCAGTCAATCCTACAACCGATGAGCTTATTAGCCTAGATATGATACTGATGGATGAGCAGTTTTTTTAATATATTAATTGGAATTTTTCTGTCAGATGAAGCAACAATTACTAAACATATTTGATTCTTTCGACAGGGTGAAACAATCCATGCTACTATCTGGAAGAATCTTATAGATACTTTTAGATCAAAAATCATTGAGAAATCAGTTTATGCATTCAGCAATTTTAAGGTTGTGGAATCCACAAAATATAGGCCAGTGAGCAATGAAATTAAAATATTTTTGCATACAATACAAAGGTAAAGGAGATAAAGGATCTTCAGAAGTTTTTCCAGATTATTGCTTCGAGTTTGCTACCATGGACGCACTAGAAGAAAGGGCAGAAAAAGATACACAATGCTCAGGTATGTTTACAGTTGTAATTTTGACTTCCAAATAATTGTTATTTCTAATTGTTATATCACCAATATCCAAATATACAGATGTCATTGGACTACTAACACAAATGAAGCCTGTGGAGACAAGAATAACAAAGAAGAACCCACAACCTTTATATCTCCACGAGATTGAAATCCTAATGCCAGAGTAAGTGCATATGCATATGGATGTCTCAAATTTAACCAAACCTCCCCCATGTGCACTAACTTCTCAGATTAATTTCTTTAGGGGTGACAAAATCAGAATCACGTTGTGGGGAAAGTTTGCTTATTTTTTGACCGAGGATGTAATCGGCAGCCAAACTGTCCTTATTATTACATCAACGATGGTGCAGAGATTAAATGGTAAGTCCATAAAACCTAAATGTTATTCTTATCATTTACAAATTCTAACTGATTGATTAAATAGGTTTGTGCCTAAAGTCAACCAGTGCCACAAGAATATATATAGATCTAGATATACCAGAAACACAAGAACTTCTTGATAGGTATGAAACACAACCAATTTTTTTCCACTCATAAATAGTGATTCACGTTCATTCAAGATTGTATATTCTTATTTACTTCATACATGTGCAGGGACTCGACAGAAGAAACCTTACCAAAAATGATTAGTATAGATAGAAGTAATAAAGGAACATTAGAAGAACAAATGTTTTATAGGAGGAGAACATTACAAGAACTTACTACAATGAGGCACGAAAACCAGCCAGGCCAGGTAATGCCTCAGAATTCCAATAAATGATGGCATCAATCTTCGTGATATGAGTTAAGGACCTGCATTAACAATTCATTCAATATTAGTTACAATGAAACCATAATGTACTTATATATGTCTCTTAATCCCAATGCTAACGTTGATTTTTTAGGATTTTGTCTTCACAGCAATAGCAACAGTAGATCGTTTGCAAGAAAATATTCAATGGTGGTACATGTCATGTGATAAGTGTCACAAATTGGCTACCAAAGAAACCGACAAGTATTATTGCAACAGTTGTGGTATATATCCAGAAAAGGTCACACCTCGGTAAGCATATTATGTTACTAAAATATGAACAAGAACTGTTATATTATATTTACTCTCCACTAACATGAGTTGTATGTTAGGTACCTGTAAGTGCATCTAGTGCCACCCCTAGTTGGTTTTGGAGTATTGACGGCAAATTTGGTTGAGGGACTAATGCGTTTGTGAGAATTACAGGATAACGCAGGTAGTGTCCCTCATTGATTCGGTTTACCTACCGGAGATGACCCCTAAAAATGTAGGAAGACAATGGTGGTATGAGAAGATATTCATATTGAAGACTATGACATGAGAAGACATTACGTGAAGACTATGGAGCGTGAAGACTGTGTGGTTTCGTTGTTTCCTTTTCTTCTTTGTTGAGTCATAGGAACCACCGTACTGTTAAGTGGGGTCCAAGTGAACTAAGTCAGAGTGACTGAAGTGATGCTCAACCCAAATCCTATGTCTTCGAGCGAAGACAATGAGAGCAAATCTTATCCAGAGTTGGATGAGTCAGCTTTGCTTGTAGCCCAAGTAAAGTTGCCGCGTGTGTTTGAAATCTGACCGTTGGAACACGTGTCAGTTCCTTAGTGACCCAGGGTCATTTCAGAAAAATCAGGTCGGGTTGCCTTGTGGCTATAAATATCCCACCCCCTACACCATAAATTGGTGGCTGCTCAGAGTTTGTGCACGGCTTTTGTCATTTGAGAGCAACCCACCTCGAAGCATTTGAGAGAGAGAAATCCTTGCGAGGACAAAGTCCAAACACCCAGAGCCAAAGAGTGTTAGGCATCACTGAAGTCTTCCTGTCTGTGTGACTTGAAGACTTATTACACTTGAGGACTGTGAATCCTCCAGCCGGTTAGGCGTCGCGTTCTGAGCATCCAAAAGTCATTGTGGATAGCCGGTGAACGAAGTCTGTGAAGGTTTGGAAGTCTACCTTGAAGACTTAGCAGAGTGATTGGGCGAGGACTGGGTGTCCTTAGCTCAAGGGAATAAGGTGAAGACACGGTCTTCTGAGTTGAATCTCAGCCTCCCTAACCAGACGTACAGTTGTCACAGCAACTGGAACTGGTCCAACAAATCCTATGTCTTCAACAAGCGACTGGTTCTATACCTTTCCATCCTTTACTTAAGTTTGTCTTCGTGAAGTCATTGCCTATCTATGTATCTGTTTGACTTCATTGCTTAACTACTACTATTGATTGGCTTCATACTATCTTCCATCCTGATCCTTACTACTAAGCTGCTATTAGTCCTGTACTTTCACATCATTGCATACTTGACTATGGCTTGCTTATGGTAGTTTATCTTCCGCTGCATATCAACTAGGTCATTTCTGTTGTTTGTCTTTGAAACTTCCAAGGTTTGAAGACTTTCATAAAAATCGCCTATTCCCCCCCTCCCTCTAGTCGATACTAGCACTTTCAATTGGTATTAGAGCAAGGTACTCCCTTGTTCTATGTGATTCAGTTTAACCACCTGGAGTTTTAGCTATGTCGACTGCAGGGATAATCAAGGTCTCCGCTGCTTGCCCCATGTTCTATGGAATTGAGTATGCCTACTGGAAGAATAAGATGCATGTGCATCTTGAAGCCATTGATGTCGACCTCTGGTATGTCGTCAAGAATGGCGTTCCCAAAACTGGTGAAGGTGTCACCCCTACTGATGTCAAGAAGTTCATTCAACTGGATTCTACTGCAAAGAACATCATCTATGGTCATCTGACCAAAGGACATTATGGTCATGTGAGTGCTCTGGAAACATCAAAGCTAGTCTGGGACTGGCTATCCAAAGTCAATGAAGGCGTATCAACCCAGAGGGATCAAAGAATTAGTGTTCTTCGCAACCTCTTCAACCGCTTCAAGAGAAACGACAATGAAAATGTCCAGCTCACGTTCGATCGCCTCACTGACATCACAAATGAACTTCAAGCTCTTGGTGCAACTGAGATTACCAAGCATGAAATCGCCAAGACATTGCTGAGATCACTTGACAGCTCCTTTGACACCCTTGCCCTCATGATACAAGAACATCCTGACTTCAAGACACTCGATCCGTCTGATATACTTGAGAGGCTCAACACACATGAGTTCCAGCTATCTGAGAAAAGAGATATCTATGGCCCAAACTATGGCCGAACTCGCGCTTTGAAGGAAAAAGTTGTTTCCTCATTTGAAGAAGAATCTGACTGCAGTTCTGAAGATCCTGAAGACATTGGAAGGGAACTTGCTATGCTTGTGAATAAGTTCCAGAAATTCACTAAGAAGAAAGGCTTCAGAAAGTCTTCACGATCCAGCTCAAGGAATGATGAAGCTTCCACCCATGATCACAAGAAGAGAACCTGCCACAAGTGCAAGAAACCTGGTCACTACATATCTGAGTGTCCACAGTGGGACAATGAGAAGAAGAAGAACAAGAAGAGCAAGAAATATGATTCTGATGACAAGAAGAAGAAGAAGTCTTCAGAGTCTTCTTCTAAGTCTTCTTCTAAATGTTCATCATACAAGAAGAGCTCATCTAGCAAGGCTCGTGCTTTTGTTGGCAAGGAAATGGATTCAGAGGAGGAGTCTGCTTCTGAGGAGGCGGAGGTGGAGTCTGGAGAGGAGTCCGACCCTGGCGTTGCAAGTCTGGCTCTAGCCACAGCCTATGTTGCTAAGTCCATCTTCAACACTGAAGATAATGACTTCCACACCAACGCTGAAGCCGATGTCAAAGACGATCCTACTCCCACCTACTGCTTCATGGCACGTGGTGCCAAGGTAAAATCACGCGATGCTTACTTTCAAACATCAAGTGAAGATGACTCTGATTGTGAATCCAAACCAAGCTACAAAACACTTGCTAAAATTGCAACTGAACAACAAAAGGCTATGGAACATACTCAAAAACTGTTAGACAAAAGCGATGACCCGTTGGACGCGGAAATGACACGTTCACAGTCCTTAGTTGAAGACATAAAAAATCTTCATGCTAAGTACCAAGAACTTGAAGGTCGTCATGAAACGCTCTCAACTACTTACGAAAGACTCTCCTATGATTATCTTCGAAGGAAACAAGAGCTTGAGAAATTGAGAGTGGCTCATGAAGATCTTCAAGAAGTGAATGAGTCACTTCACGCTCAACAGATCAGTCCCGCTCAGGATGGATTTGAACCACCATGTCTAAAATGCATTGAGCGTGATAACACTACATCTGTTGCTGAATGTTCCACTGCTGCTACTGTTTCATTGTCTTCACCTACTGATGTGGTTACTAACCCCTCTGCGGAGGATATCACTGCTATTGTTGATGAAAATGCTATGTTGAAGACACTGCTTGAAACAAGGATGTACAAAAGTTTGAAGGGACATCAGACTCTCTGCGATGTCCTCAAAAAGCAGATTCTGAACCGAAACCCTAGGAAAGAGGGTGTTGGGTTCGAGAGGAAAATGAATGTTGATGGGTCGTACTGGAAGCCTGAGCAGTACCCCAAAACCACATGGGTTGCTGCAAAGGAACCTTCAGTAGATCCATCCACCTTATCTGGCTTTACCTGTGCTAATCCTACTATCATTGATGAATCCTTTGATGCAAACATAAACTGTTCAAGAATCAGAATGGTGAAGTGTTTGCCAGGTACATTGGTACTAACTGCAGGAATGGACCACCTATGAAGAAGATCTGGGTACCTAAGCAGTACATTGAGAATCTTCCTGTGAATGTCGTCATGACACCACCAAGGAAGAAGACAAACCCCAGACCTATAGCTTCATATGGCCCAAAGGCTTCATACAGATACAGGACTCACATGAGTCACCCTAATGCCAATGTTTTGCAGGGAAATCATGCTCAGACTTATGAATATGAGCGTGTATCTTCAAACTGCTATGTTCATAGGACTAAGAACTTTTCTGCTTATTCATATGAGTATCATTCATCTCCTGCAAGGCTATTTGCTAGGGATTCAAAGCCAAAATTCTCAGATGCTGCACTTAGACTCATTGCTTCTAAGCCACCCCTGAAGATGTGGGTGGCGAAGAAGAACTAACTATCTTTTGCAAAATACGGTCTCCGGCCAGCAATCAATGGCGTCCGATACTATTGCTAGGGACCTAAAACACATTAAGGACGCATGATAAAATGTCATTCTATATACTTCACATCTGAATCGCTTATCAGTCATACTATATGTCCTAACTTTGATATAAGCTGTGACAATCCCTATATGTGTCAAATGCTTATGCTTCACAACACTCTTGTGAAGCCTATCCTCCTAACTGCACTATAGGGTACATCTCCAAAAGCTTCAGAATGGATTATGGACAGTGGATGCACTAATCATATGACTGGTGATCGAAGTCTTCTAATGGACACAACCTTACGTCCATTCGACAAGAGTCACATCACGTTTGCTGACACTGGTAAAAGCAAGGTATTGGGTCTAGGTAGAGTTGCAATCTCAAAGGATCAACACATGGATAAAGTGATGCTTGTTGAATCCCTTGGTTTCAACTTAATGTCTGTCTCAATGCTTTGTGACTTGAACATGATTGTGCTATTTGGAAAATATCGTTGCCTTGTACTAATGGAATCTGACAAATCTCTAGTCGTTGAAGGGTATCGAAAAGATGATCTATACATGGTAGATTTCTCAGCAGGTCCACAGCTTGCCGTATGTCTTCTCACAAAAGCTTCAGAATGCTGGCTCTGGCATCGAAGGCTAGGACATGCTGGCATGAGGAACTTACACTCACTCGACAAGAAGAAGCGTGTCATTGGCATCGAGGATGTCAAGTTCAAGAAGGATCGTTTGTGTGGTGCCTGTGAAGCTGGAAAGATGACAAGGGCAAAGCACCCCTCGAAGACAATCATGACAACATCTCAACCCTTCGAGCTGTTACACATGGACTTATTTGGACCTACTCACTACTCCACCCTCACAACAACTGCCTGTCTCTATGGCTTCGTCATTGTTGATGACTACTCAAGATACACATGGGTTCATATAATTCTTTACAAGACTGAAGTGCAAGATGTCTTCAGACGCTTCACCAATCGAGCAATGAACAATTATGGTGTGAAGATCAAGCATATCAGAAGTGACAATGGCACTGAATTCAAGAACACCGGACTTGATCTGTACCTGGATACAATGGGAATCACTCATGAGTTTTCTGCTCCATACACACCTCAGCAAAATGGCATCGTTGAACACAAAACCCTCATTGAGATGGCTCAAACAATGCTAGATGAATACAAGACACCAAGAAAGTTCTGGCCTGAAGCTGTTGATACAGCCTGTCACATCATCAACCATGTGTACATCCATAA
>NC_041393.1:372269086-372269938 GCF_002162155.2 Triticum dicoccoides
TGCACCAACCAGAAATATAATGATGAGTTTGGGTACATGATGCAAGAGCAATATCAGATGTCCATGATGGGTGAGCTGAAGTTCTTCCTTGGTCTTCAAATTCGTCAGCAAAGGAATGGCATCTTCATATCTTAAGAAAAATACCTCAAAGATCGCCTGAAGAAGTTTGGAATGGAAGACTGCAAAGGCTACACGACACCAATGCCAGCCGAACACCATCTTGGTCCCGACGACAATGGTAAAGAGTTCGATCAAAAGGTATACCACTCCATGATTGATTCTTTACTTTATCTATGTGCATCTAGGCCAGATATTATGCTTAGTGTTTGCATGTGTGCTCGATTCCAAGCGGCACCAAAGGAATCACATCACTTAGCTGTGAAGCGAATCCTTAGATATTTGGCTTACACCCCAACACTCGGATTATGGTATCCCAAGGGCTCAAAATTTGATTTGGTTGGATTCTCGGATGCTGATTATGCTGGTGAAAAAGTGGATCGCAAGTCTACATCAGGCAAATGTCATTTTCTTGGTCGATCACTTGTCTGTTGGTCTTCAAAGAAACAGAATTGTGTATCACTCTCAACTGCTGAATCTGAATACATTGTTGCTGGATCCTATTGTGCTTAGCTTCTATGGATGAAGCAAACTCTCAAGGACTATGGCATCAACCTGAAACAAGTACCTCTCTTCTGCGACAACGAGAGTGCCATCAAGATAGCCAACAATCCAGTCCAGCACTCGAAGACAAAGCACATTGAAATTCGTCATCACTTTCTCAGAGATCATGTCATGAAGAAAGATATTGACATCATTCACGTCAACACTGAAGAGCAACTGGCAGATATCTTC
>NC_041393.1:372270011-372274799 GCF_002162155.2 Triticum dicoccoides
CAAAGCCCTTGGATGAGAAAAGGTTTTGCAAGTTATGGTGTGAGCTAAATATCTTGGAATCCTCTAATGTCCTGTGATCAGGCACACATCCTAACACTTATGCATGTTGATGACTTAGATGTGCAACACACAAAGTAATGTATATCTTCAATCAATGAAGACTTACACTCTGAGTGTGAATACATTAACATGGAATTTGACTTCGGAGCGCCACGATAATTGTGCGCGATCTGGGTCTAATACTTCCTATATGGTGGGTAACGCCACCACCAAATTTCTCTGTTTGAAGTGTTTCACTCATGGCGTTATATTGCAATGACTTTGCATTTGGTTTGTCTTCAGTTTCAATTTATCTTCATGATTTTCTGCACTACGATGATTTGATTGCTTTCTGATACTAGTGTTCTGTCCTCTACAGCATTCACTTACAGCTATGTCTTCAAGTTGAATCTTTTGAACTAAGTGAATGTGATCGGACCCTAACCTCTCTATGCTTTCTATCTCAAACTCTATCTGTCCAAATCATATCCATTCTATTGAAACCGTCGAATATCTTCTCTGTGTCCTAGTCAGCAGAAGGCAAAGAGACAAACATTAAATCTGTTTTAAATGACTTATCTTTATTGTTGAAATCCGGAGAAGCCGGAACAACTCTCCGACATGCCTGGCGGGCGTGGGAACATGGGACAACTCTAAGTATGTTGCATGCTTGCCACATGCCCCTCAGATGTGAACCGCCAGGGGCACCAGCGTAATTGTGTTGTGACGCGCACCTACTTATAAATACTTGTCCCCTATGGTAAAGAAATCCTTCTTCCACCTCTCCACCTCCGTCAAAACCCTAGTGCCACCGCTAGCTCTCGACAACGCCGGCGACGAAGCGCTTAGCTGTCGGGACCTCTCCGACGCCGTCCTCACACCGGCCACGGACATCGTCCTCTCCGCCGTCGCCGTAGGTGTCCTCCGTCGCCAAGTTAGGGCACGGTGGACTAAACTGCTCGTCTCCTATTCATCCCATCTAGCAGTTCTTCGTGCGATAATTATAATTCTATTTTTACCACCTTTTTGATCTTCAAGATTCATCCTGTTTACCAAAAGTGGTTTCTGCCTATTCAATGTTAGATCTATCCTGTCTGCATCTCATACTGCCTAGTCAATTCACTTAGATTTCCTGTCTAGTTTGATTCCTCACTTGTACTTATTCATGGATTGGTACAAATCTGGAACCAACTCACCTATATAAGTGAATGTCTTTGCATCATGAGTTCAATGTCTTCAAACTGATTTATCTTCAAAATCTTCTGAGAATGCATATGACCTCTTCCCCTTCCCTCGCATCTCTAATGCTGTCACAGGTACATGTCCGTGGGAGAATCCCTTGGTTCTCATAGTCTACATTCGTTTGTAGAATACTTACAGCATCATATCAATTCTCCTGAAGCCAGTTCCTGCTTGACCAACAAGCGTAAGTCTCTGAAGCCTTTGAACGTATTGAAGCCATTCAGTTTGAAGTTCATGGCTGCAGAAAAATCAACAAGGAAGGGTGGCAGACAGCGCAGAGAAGGAACATCCAAAGATCTGCCGGATGACCTAGCAGAACTCTACAAGACAGATCCCGAAGAGAATTATCATCAGCGAAAGACACAAATCCAATGTATTCGACGCTATTGGTCTGAAGAATGGTTCAAGTACAAGTTTGTGACGAAGGAATATGCAGAGAAGAATGCTATCAAGAGACCTTGGGGTGATATTCTCTATCGAGGCCTTCAACCCAAGAGCAGAGCTGAGGCTATTGCGCAAGGCTTCTATCCTTGCATGGTCCGTGGACCTCAGCCTGAGAACGTCGATCCCTCATCATTACTCTAGTGTCATGACGATGCTCTCTTCAAGCGCAACCTTCAGTTCGCCCAGGCTTCAGCCAAGAAGAACGAGAAGTCATTGGGATTGGACTTCAACCCTGGTCCCTCTGCTCCCCGTGCTGACGGATCCCGTGATGCAAAACCCAATGTCATCGGCCCCTTCTCTAATCTCGATGGCCTCATCACTTATATCTTGGTCCAAGGTGCCAGGGTAGATCATTCTGACAATGATGCTGACACTGATGAAGCCCCAGCTCCTCCTCCAAAGCCGCAGAAGCAAAAGAAGCAAAAGGCTTCTAAATCAGCACCTCCAAAAGCTTCTCGTGCGAAGCCACTAGCCACTGCACCTCCTGAAGACAGTGTGCAGTCTGAAGATCAATACCGTATCTCCAAGAAGCCGGACAAGAAAAAGCAACTTGTCAGGCATACTGATCAAGCTTTGACTCCTACCGCCATTCTGCGTGAAGAACCCATTGATCTGTCAAGTGATGAAGATCTTGCGGATGATGCTCTTGAGCAACTAATAAAGAGCAAGGAAGAAGCAGAAATCTTCAACAACTTGCCTCTCTTTGATGTGGAAATCATCCACAACTTCATTGATGAGTGGTTCGACACCCCCAATCTCAGCTTTGAAGATTTGCAGCTTCCCATTGGCCTCAGCGTCGCCTTCAATGGCGCCATTGCTTCTGAGATAGCTCTCGCTCAGCGCATCGTTGAGCTGAAGAACAAGATTGATTGTGAGATGGCTCAATTCAAGAAGCAGGTGGCCAAGCTAAGTGTTCAAGACGTTAGAAACTTCAAGGTCATGCTACATGAGCTTAAAGAAGCTTTTTTTAAGAAGCGTGAAGAAGCTCAGGGCTCTCATGAGCACATGAAGAGTTTGGCTAATAAGTGTGTGCTTGCCTACAATGAGGCTGAGAAGCGCAAGTCACTTGGCCGTCCTGGCATTGACCCCAGGATGGCTGCAAAGAAAAAGAAGAAGCTTCCTGCTGATCAGCCTGCACCTTCAAGCCAAGAAGCCCCTCGCATTATCTTCCCAAGCAGTATGACTGGCTCGAAGCCAAAGGTCACCTCAACGGCTTCAGAACAGAAGAAGACGAGGGCTGCCGAGGCTGAAGCCAGAAAGAGGAAGAATACTGAAGCCTCTGATGCCGCTCCCTCCAAGAAGAAGTGCAAGACCAAGAAGACTAGGGCTGCTCCCACAGAGCCCTTAGTTGTTGAACCCATTTCAGTGGTTCGCCCTGCGTCAGAACATCAAGAAAAAGGATGATAGTTCATGAGCTTGCTCCCACAGAGGCTCATGAAGCTGAAGACATTCCAGCAGCTGAACCCACCGTTGCTGAAGACATTGGTCATGATGACAATGTTTGAAGATGATGAAGTTCTTCCTCAGATCGAACATGATGTGGTATCATCGCCTGTTCTTATGACCAGCGAACTCATCAGCATTGGTCGTCCTCTGACGCCAATTGCTCAGGATGCATTGTGGGCTGATCACCCACAGCAACAAGACTCCCCCAGTACTCCCCAACAACAACAACAAGCTACACCTCCCGTGCAAGAAGAAGATGAAGACTTTGAGGCCCAGCCAACTCCATCTCCGAAGGCGTTGCCAGCATTTTGCAGGCTTCGCAAAGGACAAAGGCCTCAAGTCCCTCTGTCGAGCGTTCCAGAAGGAGAAGTGCAACGTCAGCCTGTTGCACGTCAAGTATTTTCTGAACCCACTCCAACTGTGAATGTCTCTGAGTCTGAAGCCCAAGCTGCTGAAGACATTCCAGCTGCATCAGCCGAGGACAATCAAGAAGACGTACATGTCCCTACTCCCCCCGTTAATGAAGAAGTTGTTCCTGATGTGAACGTGCCAGTGCCCGACCCTCCTGTTCATCAAGAGGAGGTTGATAATGTTGAGGCTGCCACCACCAACGCCAATGAAGCCAATGACGTAGTCATGGCTGAAGCTAATGTGGAGCCTGCACCAACCAGTGTGCCTGAAACCAATGAGGCCACTGTGCCTGAAGCCAATGAGGCCACTGCACCTGAAGCTAATGAGACAACTGCTCCTGAAGCACCTGTTGTGCAGCCTGAAGCCTCAGCTGTTGCCCCTGCTCCTGTTCCGCCACCAAGGCCACATACAATTGAGCAAGCATACAGTCATGGTCAGCTAACCACTGTTCGATGGCCCATTCTGGTACCTCCACCTACTGCCTCTGGACCTCAATTTGATTATCATGTTGAGCATAGGCCTCAAGTCCAGAAGCCAAAGCCAAGACTGCCAAGGTTTCTAGGTACTGCAAACTCACTAGGGTCCTTCAATGCAAATGGCTTCAAGAGCCACAATACCTTCTTTGACAGCGCCAAGAACCCCTACTCAAAGCCAAAGATATCATCAGATCGTTTCTGGAGCTATCAACAGCGAAACTATTACTCCTGCGTTCTGTATGATCAAGGGCGCATTTTCCCTCATATGCGCCTTGACACTGAAGCCATTGCTGGACTACCGTGCTTATAAGAAGCACTTGATTGCTTTCGTGATGCTAGTCTGCTCCACTTTGTGACAGACCAAGAACACAGGAATGAAGAGCTATTGCTTCAATTCTATGCTACTCTACACATTCGCGGCTACTACAGAGATATCAAGACATGGGTTCTCGAGTGGATGACCGGAAATGTTCATCATGAAGCCAAAGCTATGGATATCATCGAGCTTACAGGGCTAGCCACTCCTGGAGAGTTATATGAACCTGATTGTCAGCTACACCGCAATGCATTGGAGAGCATCTTCCATAAGCCCGAACCCAATATGAGCCAGATGTTGAGCATGATGAAGCCTTTGCCATCTGACGCTGAATATCCGACAGAGTTCTTTGTTGAAGACCTTGAGTATCTGCCGCGCACAATATATCATATTATCAGGCAAACTCTATGGCCT
>NC_041393.1:372279135-372279696 GCF_002162155.2 Triticum dicoccoides
GAGGCTTGGTATCATTATGCTGTTGGATCACTTGTTACCTTGGTTGCGATTATGATCGCATTTGTTTTCGCATTGAAATGTTTTACATAGTTTCAATGTATGGTTTAATTAATTTAGATGCTCTGCAGAGCTTTATGTTGTTAGATGAGAACTATGTATGTACTTCGGTTTTAATGTGATGATGAACTTCTATTAATTTGGTCACTTAATTATCTATTCATGATGTTTTGTAATGGTTTTTGACACACTTAATTATATATAATGCACGCAGATGAACCGGCAATGGATGTACGGTGACAGACACACCTCCGAGTACATTAAGGGCGTGCATGATTTTCTCGAAGTGGCTGAGGCAAACAAGCAGAATGGTTTTATGTGTTTTCCATGCCCTATATGTGGGATTACGAAGTCTTACTCTGACCGGAAAATCCTTCACACCCACCTGCTTTACAATGGTTTCATGCCACACTATAATGTTTGGACGAGGCACGGAGAAATAGGGTTTATGATGGAAGACAGCGAAGAAGAAGAGTACGATGACAACTATGTGCCCCCTGAATA
>NC_041393.1:372279896-372283891 GCF_002162155.2 Triticum dicoccoides
GGTGATGCTACTGAACATCAAGAGGAACCAGACGAGTGCACGATGATGCTGCAACGGGCGAAGCTGCTGAAGATCAAGAGGAACCAGACGATGTGCCCGATGATGATGATCTCCGCCTGGTCATTGTCGATGCAAGGACGCAATGCGAAAGTCAAAAGGAGAAGCTGAAGTTCGATCGCATGTTAGAGGATCACAAAAAGGGGTTGTAGCCCAATTGCGAAGATGGCAACACATAGCTCGGTACCATACTGGAATTGCTGCAGTGGAAGGCAGAGAATGCTGTGCGTGACAAAGGATTTGAGAAGCTACTGAAAATATTGAAAAATAAGCTTCCAAAGGATAATGAATTGCCTGACAGTACATACGCAGCAAA
The DNA here is from genome assembly GCF_002162155.2 of Triticum dicoccoides. NCBI lineage: Eukaryota > Viridiplantae > Streptophyta > Magnoliopsida > Poales > Poaceae > Triticum > Triticum dicoccoides. The sequence goes on from NC_041393.1 coordinate 372,280,270, forward strand.
GAAGGTCGTATGCCCTCTAGTATTGGACGTGCAGAAGATACATGCATGCCCTAATGACTGCATCCTCTACCGCGGTGCGTACAAGGATTTGAACGCATGCCCGGTATGTGGTGCATTACGGTATAAGATCAGACGAGATGACCCTGGTAATGTTGACGGCGAGCCCCCCAGGAAGAGGGTTCCTGCAAAGGTGATGTGGTATGCTCCTATAATACCACGGTTAAAACGTCTGTTCAGAAACGGAGAGCATTCCAAGTTGATGCGATGGCACAATGAGGACCGTAAGAAAGACGGGAAGTTGAGAGCATCCGCTGACGGGTCGCAGTGGAGAAAAATCGAGAGAAAGTACTGGGATGAGTTTGCAAGTGACCTAAGGAACGTATGATTTGCTTTAAGCGCGGATGGCATTAATCCTTTCGGGGAGCAGAGCAGCAATCACAGCACCTGGCCCGTGACTCTATGTATGTATAACCTTCCTCCTTGGATGTGCATGAAGCGGAAGTTCATTATGATGCCAGTTCTCATCCAAGGCCCTAAGCAACCCGGCAACGACATTGATGTGTACCTAAGGCCATTAGTTGAAGAACTTTTACAGATGTGGAATGGAAACGGTGTATGTACGTGGGATGAGCACAAACAGGAGGAATTTGACCTAAAGGCGTTGCTGTTCGTGACCATCAACGATTGGCCTGCTCTCAGTAACCTTTCAGGACAGACAAACAAGGGATACCGCGCATGCACGCACTGTTTACTTGACACCGATAGTATATACCTGGGAAGCTGCCGAAAGAATGTGTACCTGGGCCATCGTCGATTTCTTCCGACCAACCATCAATGTCGAAAGAAAGGCAAGCATTTCAAAGGCGAGGCAGATCACCGGAAGAAGCCCGCCATGCGTACCGGTGATCACGTACTTGCTATGGTCATGATTTACACGTAATCTTTGGAAAGGGTCCCGGCGCACTAGTTGTTCCGAATGATGTTGAGGGACACGCACCCATGTGGAAGAAGAAATTTATATTTTGAGACCTACCCTACTGGAAAGACCTAGAGGTCCGCTCTTCAATCGACGTGATGCACGTGACGAAGAACCTTTGCGTGAACCTGCTAGGCTTCTTGGGCGTTTATGGAAAGACAAAAGATACACCTGAGGCACGGGAAGACCTGCAATGTTTGCACGAAAAAGACGGCATGCCTTCGAAGCAGTATGAAGGTCCTGTCAGCTACGCTCTTACGAAAGAAGAGAAAGAAATCTTCTTTAAATGCCAGCTCAGTATGAAGGTCCCGACTGGCTTCTCGTCGAATATAAAGGGAATAATAAATATGCCAGAGAAAAAGTTCCAGAACCTAAAGTCTCATGACTGCCACGTGATTATGACGCAACTGCTTCCGGTTGCATTGCGGGGGCTTCTACCGAAAAACGTCCGATTAGCCATTGTGAAGCTATGTGCATTCCTCAATGCAATCTCTCAGAAGGTGATCAATCCAGAAATCGTACCAAGGCTAAGGAGTGATGTGGCGCAATTTCTTGTCAGTTTTGAGCTGGTGTTCCCACCATCCTTCTTCAATATCATGACGCACGTCCTAGTTCATCTAGTCGACGAGATTGTCCTTCTGGGGCCCGTATTTCTACACAATATGTTCCCCTTTGAGAGGTTCATGGGAGTCCTAAAGAAATATGTCCATAACCGCGCTAGGCCAGAAGGAAGCATCTCCATGGGCCATCAAACAGAGGATGTCATCGGGTTTTGTGTTGACTTCATTCCTGGCCTTAAGAAGATAGGTCTCCCTAAATCGCGGTATGAGGGCAGACTTACTGGAAAGGCACGCTTGGAAGGGACTCAATAATATGCAGGGATGGATATTCTTGGTCTCAAGCACACTACACAGTTCTACAAAACTCTACCTTGGTGACCCCGTATGTCGATGAACAGAAGAACAGTCTGTGCTCCAAACACCCGGAGCAGTGCGACGACTGGATTACATGTGAACACATTAGGACTTTCAGCAGTTGGTTGGAAACACGTCTCAGAGGTGACAACACTGTTTGTGATGAGCTGTACTTGTTGTCCAGGGGACCATCTTTGACTGTATTGATTTACAAAGGATATGAGATAAATGGGAATACATTTTACACGATTGACCAAGATCAAAAGAGCACCAACCAAAATAGCGGTGTCCGCTTTGATGCAACAACCGAGAGGGGAAAGGACACATATTATGGTTACATAGTGGACATATGGGAACTTGACTACGGACATGATTTTAAGGTCCCTTTGTTTAAGTGCAAATGGGTCAATCTGTCAGGAGGCGGGGTACAGGTAGACCCACAGTACGGAATGACAATAGTGGGTCTGAAAAATCTTGGGTACACTGACGAACCGTTCGTCCTAGCCAATGATGTGGCACAGGTTATCTATGTGAAGGATATCTCTAAAAGACCGAGAAAAAAAGATAAGGAAGCGAATACATCATACGATGAGCCAAAGCGCCACATAGTTCTTTCAGGAAAAAGGGACATCGTGGGAGTGGAGGGCAAGACAGACATGTCTGAAGATTATGAAAAGTTTCATGAAATTCCTCCCTTCAAAGTCAAGGCTGACCCAAGCATCCTGGTAAACGATGAAGATTATCCATGGTTACGGTGCAATAAGCAAATGACACAAGCGAAGAAAAAGTGAAGACTTTCTCCCGCAACTATTATGATGATACCATGCCAACTTTGTAACAGACGAGTATGATACCATTGTCCGTTTTGTACATGCACATGCTATGTGGGTGAAATTATGATACCATGCCAACTTTCAACTTTTTCAGAGTTCATTTGAAATTCTTTAATGTCTTATGGTTCGGCCCTCGTAATACCATTAATCCCAGTTCGCTCCTTGTCAACTATGTTCTCACCAAGAACACTCTCAAGAGGGCAGCCACGTGGGCCATTGGTCCCGGTTCGTCTAGACCTTTTGGTCCCGGTTCCATGCACGAACCGGGACCAATGCGCCTCGCCCCTGGCCCATGACCATTAGTCCCAGTTTGTGCCACAAACCGGGACTAAAGGGTTGGTCCTCGTTGCGCTCATAGTTTAGTCCCACCTCCCCAACCGAAGGGCGCTCACACCAATTTATAAGCCCATCCTTCTCTACCTTGTTGAGCTCCTCTCAAAGTGAAAATAGATGCCCCTATACAGGGAATTTGACCTAAATTCATAGTGAATTTCTCTGAAATTCATAGAAATTTATTATGAATATAGGTTGAATTTTCTCTATAGGCGCATCTATGTTCATTTTTTAGTAAAGTTAATCACAAACTTGTGATTCACACAAATTTCAAAGAATTCAAATTTTAACTATTCAAATTTGAAAACTAATGGCACTAACAGAAAGTTTATAATTTTTCTAAAACTAATGACACTAACAGAAAGTTTATAATTTTGCTGACCTAAAAGCAAAAAGAATTAAAAAATAAAGCAAAAAACAAAAGAAAATAAATAATGCAGAAAACAAAACAAAAAACTGGAAACAAATTAAAAATAGCAACAATAAGTATTTTGTTGTAAGTAGAAACAAAATAAAATAAATAAAGCAACAAAGAAAACAAAAAAAAGTGTTTTCAAATTTGAAAA
>NC_041393.1:372284002-372288899 GCF_002162155.2 Triticum dicoccoides
AGCAAAAAGAATTAAAAAATAAAGCAAAAAACAAAAGAAAATAAATAATGCAGAAAACAAAACAAAAAACTGGAAACAAATTAAAAATAGCAACAATAAGTATTTTGTTGTAAGTAGAAACAAAATAAAATAAATAAAGCAACAAAGAAAACAAAAAAAGTGTTTTCAAATTTGAAAACTAATGGCACTAACAGAACGTTTATAATTTTTCTAAAACTAAAAGCAAAAAAGAATTAAAAAATAAAGCAAAAAACAAAAGAAAATAAATAATGCAGAAAACAAAACAAAAAACTGGAAAAAAAATAAAAATAGCAACAATAAGTATTTTGTTGTAAGTAGAAACAAAATAAAATAAATAAAGCAAGAAAGAAAACAAAAAAACAAAAAAGTGTTTTCAAGTTTGAAAACTAATGGCACTAAGAGAAAGTTTATAATTTTTCTAAAACTAAAAGCAAAACGAATTAAAAAATAAAGCAAAAAACAAAAGAAAATAAATAATGCAGAAAAAAACAAAAAACTGGAAAAAATATAAAAATAGCAACAATAAGTAAAGAAAAAAAAGTGCCTCCTACTGGGCCCCCATGGCCTGAATACGACTAGAAACCCTACCATGGGCCAGGATTCAGGCCCGCGGGAGGCCCAGTAGGCCCACAGGCAGATAAGTGACTTTAGGACCGTAAGCCTGCATTTGAGAGGAGCTCGAAGTGGTCAGCGCAGCAGCGCTTATAAACCACTGTCGAGCCCTCTCAGCTAGCAAGGTGGGACTAAACATCCCACCGCACCGCGCCAGTTCCAGCACAAGGCCTTTGGTCCCGGTTGGTGCCACCAACCGGGACTAAAGGGGTGCATTGGTACCGGTTCGTGGCACAAACTGGGACCAATGCCCCCCTTTAGTCCCAGTTGGTGCCACCAACCGGGACCAAAGGCCGCCGCCAACCGGGACCAAAGGCCGCCGCTTCCCGCCCTTTGGGCTGCTGAAAAGAGGCCTTTGGTCCCGGTTGGTGCCACCAACCGGGACTAAAGGGTGCATTGGTCCCGGTTGGTGCCACCAACCGGGACTAAAGGCTTTGCTATATAAGCAGCACTTAGCAGTTTCGACCAAATCCCTCACTTCTCCCCCGATGCCCCCTGCTCCTCCTCGTCGCGGTCGCCGCCCGACGCCCCTGCTCCACCTTGCCATCGCCGCCGCCACCGACGCCGTCAGGCTGCTCGCCTTCGCCGTCGCCGCCGCCACCGACGCTGTCAGGCTGCTCGCCATCGCCGTCGCCGCCGCCACCAACGCTGTCAGGCTGCTCGCCTTCACCGTCGCCGCCGCCCCCTGTGAGCACAGCCTGCTCCCGCGCCCCTGCGCCCCTGTCCTGCGCGGCCGCTGCACCGCCGCCCCTGCCCTGCGCGGCCGCCGCGCCGCCGCCCTGCCCTGCGCTGGCGCCGCGCGCCGCCCCGCCGCCCCTGCCCTGCATTTTTCATAGTATTTTTTTGTATTTTTTGTGTATATGTGTTTGTATGTGTGTATATGTGTGTACATGTTCACAGTATTTTTTTTCATAAATGTATTTTTTTTGTCAATTTATGTATATGTTCATATATATAGATTATTTTAGTTTAGTATTAAGATGAGGAAAATTTCATATGTGTAATTATATTTAATCATAAAAATATGTTCATATATATATATATTATTTACATGTGTAGTTCATTTATATGATTAGGAAAATGTAGAGTGAAAACGACAACAAACATATAAGAAAAAACGAAGGAAAAAATGAAGAAGGAAAAGAAAACCGCCCGGCTCGACCACCACCGCATTTTCATAAAGTGTTTCCATCGCATTTTATGGATATATGTACGTATGTCGTGTCGATATAAACTCCTGATAACTTCAACACGTGGGGGGGTCGATATACCCCCTCCCGATAACTTCAACATGAGGGGGGGTCGATATACCCCCTCCCGATAACTTCAACACGTGGGGGGGGGGTCGATATACCCCCTCCCTGTTACTATTATTTTCTCATGTACATATGTCGTCGTTGTCTATATAAACCCCTCCCGATAGCTTCAACACGTGAGGGGGAGGGTCGATATACCCCCTCACGATAACTTCAACACGTGGGGGGGGGTTGATATACCCCCTCCCCGATAATATTATTTTCCCATGTACGTATGTCATCGTTGTCGATATAAACCCCTCTCGATAACTTCAACGCGTGGGGGTCGATATACCCCCTCCCGATAACTTCAACATGTGGGGGGGTCGATATACCCCCTCCCCGATAACATTATTTTCCCGTGTATGTATCTCGTCGTTGTCGATATTACCCCCTTGAAGCGTTGTCGAGGCCACCCCAAACCCTAGAGAAGCAGCGTCGAGGCCACTAATTAATATGATTCCTTACTATGATTAGCTAGCTAGTTCTATGTTTGCCACTAATATATCCATCCGTCATGTTTGAATAATAATTGCCATGTTGTAAATATTTGTAGAAACTATGGACACCCCCCGAGACGAAGCAACAGAAGCGGTGTTGGGGGACATAATCGCACAAGGAAGTGATGTCGTCTTCTCGTTTCTGAACGACACCGATGGTCTGGAAGGACAGGGTGAAGAAGCAGGCTATGATTATGATGGCTCCTTTGACCCAATGTCGGTGCAAGAAGAAGACCGTGAGGACGGCTCCGGTGACCCAATGACGTGCAAGAAGGAGACCGTGATGACGGCTCCGGTGACCGAACCGAGTCTGGCCAGGTATATATATTAGTTAAGCATGTGCTGACTAGCTAATTGATGCATTCATTGTTTTGGTATATGTACACATATTAATTAACTCTCATCTTTCTTCTTTTTTCTAGCCCTCCGGATCGAGCACAACTTCGGTAAGGAGACGAGGCCCGAAGAAAAAGTTGAGCTCGGATGAAAGGTTTGAGATCACAGCAATCGCGCGCGACAGCGAACTGATTGAACCCATCCGGACAAAGAACGCATTTGCTGCTCAGTGCGGGGTTCTTGTTAGGGACAAGATCCCGATTAGCATCCACCAATGGTATAAGCCTAAGAACGAAGACCCTGAGGTGTCTTATGTCAATGATATGCAGAAAGATGATCTTTGGACTGAGCTGAAGGCAGATTTCACCCTACCGCGAGAGGAGGATCCGAAGAAGCCAATTATAGAGCAATTAATCAAGTCTTTTGCTCTTAAGAAGATGGCAGGCCTATTCAGGAGGTGGAGGAAAGAGCTAAAAAAGTTTGTCGACAAAGAAGAGACACCAGAATCATCGGCAAATATGAGAAGATCAGAGATCACTGGCCCACATTTGTGGCCCACAAGACATCGGAAAAGACTAAGAAGATGTCGGCGACAAACAAGCAAAATGATGCGAAGAAGAAGTTTCACCATCGCACGGGGTCAGGTGGCTACCTCAAAGCCCGGCCTAAGTGGGCCAAGGCTGAGAATGATCTGCTTGATAAAGGGATCGAACCAGAGATAATGAACTGGCCAGACCGTTGCCGGACTTGGTTCTTCGGGGCTGGCGGAACCTTGGACCCTGTATCAAAAAACAAGAAATGTATGATATTGGGTTCATTAACACAAATATCATAGATGAAATTCAGGTTAAAAAGCACGCCGAAGAGGCCGAGGCCAACTTGCTACAATTGTTGATCAAAAATCAAAACAAAGATACCATACTCTTTCCTTACAACTTCGAGTGAGTGTTACTGTCGTGTGCATATTCGGTTTCCCTTATTACTCGAGCGAGGTTATAGTAATGTAATTGATGAGTTATGTATGCGTGCGCAGCTTCCACTATGTTCTTCTGCAGATTAAGCTTCAGCGGGGACTAGTAACCGTCTTAGACTCGAGACGAAAAGATCCCGAAACCTATGCGGACATGACTAAAATGCTCAACAAGTAAGTTCAATCAATCATTATCACACCATATCGGCAAATTTTTGTTCATTTCCTGATATCTCAAGTAATAATAATTATTTTCTTTGTCTTACAGGGTTTGGAAACAGTTCACTGCAGAAGCTCCGGGACTGCCGAAGGAGCTGCGATATACATCCCCGAAAGTAAGTACTACTGGCTAGCTAGTTGCGCGCATCTCCCGTTGATTATATAGCTATACTTTCATCAATGCCATTTATAATGCTTCATTATAATTTTGATTGACCTCTATTTCTCGTAAAGTGCTTGTGGCAGGAACAAGGGAATAATTACTTTGGATACCACGTGTGCGAGTTCATCTACAACGCGACTTTGAAAAATAAGCGGGGCTACTCTAAAATACAATATGAAGTGCGTAAGCAATAATATTCACAATTTCATTTTATTACACCATAATTTCTGTTGAGTTTCATTCATATATATGTATTAACCCCCTTCTTCAAATTAGACGTGGCAGATGCGGAATGAACTCCTACCACAAGATCGCATGAAAGCAATTCAAGAGGAATTGGCGGGATTCTTTCTTGACCACGTCATCAATAAAGCCGGAGAATACCATGTGGAAGTTGATTTCAATTGCTAGGGGATTGTAAGAGATCTTACATATTGTATGAGTATGTAGCCAGTAGCGTCGGATAGATAATACGAAAACTTGTTGTTCGACCAATCTCTCGGAGAAGGAAAGGTCGATCGATCACTTCTCTCGATATGCATGACGAACTTCTGTACTTAATGCTTTCCTTCATTTTCTTACTAGCTAGCGTGTCGAGGGCCTCTCTATGTATAGTACGTAGCGTCGACCAAGCACGGAGATAAGAGAGAACACTTCTCCCTATTAATTAGCTAGCTAACACAATATATGAAACACCTAAATTAACCACCCAAAAGCCCCAACCCCCCCCCCCTTCAAAAAAAACAAAAACCACAGCCCCTGAAATGCTGACGCGTGGATG
>NC_041393.1:372290027-372297117 GCF_002162155.2 Triticum dicoccoides
TAGATAATTAGTGAATCGGTAGCTTATGAAATAAATAGTATGACAGTATATTTTTATCAACCATGATAAGTAAAAGTACTTGATATCGATCAGGATAAGAAGGATACTTATTAGATTAAGGGTGTGAATGTTACCAATGTTCTTAGTCATCTAGATAATTAGTGGATCAGTAGCCTATGAAATAAATAGTACGATAATTTATTTGTATCGACCAAGTAAGTAAGAGTATTTGATATTGACCAGGATAAGAAGGATATTATTAGATTAAGGGTCTGAATGTACCAATGTTCAAAACAGATAGTTAACTTTCTTCATGTAGTTTCCTTTATATACATGCTATTTTCCGCAAATATGTACAAGGCGAGCACAATAGGCAGAAACATACTACAATACTAGAGTTTCCACATTAGGATTCACTTCACAATTTGAAGAAATTATACTTTGCCAAATCTATACGAGACCAGCATAATATAGAGGAACATGCTTTAGTAAATTAATAGCAGAACTAGATATAAGCAAATCAACGACGTCTTGCTGGAAACTAGAATATGTTTCTTCGTTACTTGATATGGTTACCAGCTGTACAAACCTATACCAAAACTAATATCCAAGGTGACATATTAACACACACAAGATAAGGCCTTTGCAGTTTAAGAAAATAAACAAGAAATAATCCTCAGTAGGATGCAAATCATCAGTTTCCACTTACATTTAGTAGTAGTTTGACAGGAAGAACAATGAGGAGGCCAGCAAGAACAATGAGGAGGCCAGCATCTCACTGTAGTCAGATCCAATAATTCACCATCAGCGGATGACTCGGTGAGTTCCGTATCAGTCTCCTCCATTGGACCAAACTACAACACCTCTGCCATGGTTCTCTAGCCGTCGGCCATGTCATCACCTTGGCCGAAACCCTTGAGAACGCTCCGCCGGACTCCACGAGGTCGTCGAGGATCCACATCCTTGAGAATGCGCCCGCGCACTCCGCGCAACCGCAGACTGCGCCAGACGAAGAGAAGTTGGAAGAAATGAATCAACAAGTGCAGCCGCAATGGTTTGGGAATTAGTTCGGTGATGGCAAGCGGCGAGATCTTCATCAGTCGGATAATGGAAGAGGTGGTGCAGGCGGATGGATAAGGTTGCTGGAGGGGATTGTCTGAGCTGACAGATATTTGTCTTTTCGGAAAAGCTAATTTCCTGTCGACTGGCAGTTAGCGAGATATTCGCATGACTCGGATGCCGTCCATCTCAAAATTGTGCGTTCGCGCGCATCCGAGGCGGTAGACTTCGCGATTTGCGGATCTGCTGTTTTTTCTCCATGTACAGCTCCCAATGGTGCGTGTTTTTCTCGGGCGATCGGTTGGATCCATTTTTTCGGGATGTGACGATGTTTTGGCAACGCGCCAGCGCCTCTGATTCTATTTTTTTGATGACTTTTAAAGTGCTAAAAAATGAGGAGGTGGGGATTTTAACCTACAACCTCATGCTACACTACACCCATCGTTTACCACTTGAACTAGATCGAGTCCTTCTGTTTATGTGTAGGTTAGGTACTATTTCTAGATCTACTAATCTAACGTAAAGAAAACCACAGTCCAAAGAAACACAACAATAGCTTATTAACTTGTCTCCTCTTCTACGTTTGCACAACAGTTAATGCAATGTCCAATGTTTTCCGCACTTAAGTAGACTATTTTTACCAACTCATCTACAGTTGATGACACCGTTGTAATTTTGCCGACCAGGTGGGATACTCCCCGGTCACTTTTGTGTGAATATCAGGATAATTCTCATATCACAACCTGATAACTTATATAACTCAGTCCTGATAACTTTGGCGTAGGGATGGGTGTTGAAGAAATATCCCCCGTATCTTTTGGTGTGAGTAGCATGGTAACCCATACATCGGAGATCTGATAACTTATGCAACCCGATCATGATAACTTTGACGAATAGAGGTGATGAAATATACCCCCGATAACTTCTATGTGAATATCACGGTAACTCACACATCGCTGACCTGGTGACTTATGTACCTAGGTCTTGGTAAATTTGGCGACTGGGTGGAGGGAGGCACGTTGATCAATACCCTCAGTTATTTTTTGTGCGAATAGCTTGATAACTCACACATCGCAGGCCTGATAATTAATGGGAGAAAAAGATGTGGAAACAAATCTTGATGCTAATAGTTTCCATATTGTAGTTTTATAGCCTAAAAATTCATGCTGAAGCTAAGAATTGAACACAAGACTTCAATATTGAGATCTTAACACACTAGCCAACTCACCCACTACTTGGCTCCTGACAAGTTCAAATAAAATACCATTTTTTTACCATCTGAGGTGAAAAACTTGTTAAAATATACCACCCGATAACTTCTATGTAAATAAGATGATAACTTACGTGCAATTGACCTGATAGCTTACATATAAACACATTGATAATTTTTCACCGTGGGCGAAAAGTTCTAGAAATATGCCCTGATAACCTAGTGTAAATAGCACGGTAATTTACGCATCAGATACCCGATAACTTACATACAACACATTTTGATAACTCTTTACAAGTCATAGTTATCACGTTGGTCGTACCAAAGTTACCAAGCAAAAAAAACTTTATTGTTGGTTTGACAGAAAAATAAAGGTTCAAATAACCTTGTTTTTATACAATAAACAACAACTAAAGGTGGCTTAGTTGGTTATTGGCCTCAAAGTCTAATGAATAGACCTGGGTTTGAGTCCCCTTTCTACCACCTTTGTTTTCTTTTCATATTGTGTAGCCAAAAAACCAGAAAAACCACTAGGAATTTACTATTCACGTATACGGTTTTCGAGAGAAGAAGAAAAATCGGTGGAACCGAGCGTGCAGGTCGCGAGAGGAAGGTGAGTTAAGATCGTGCGAATCTGTCGCTAACGACCAATCGACTGGTCGTTAGCACAGTCCTTGTCTTTTATAAAGGTAAACGATTGGGGACGGTGCGCCGGCCGAATCTTCGGCCTGTCGCGTCCCACGGGCGCATGGGGCCACCACTTCCCTCGTCCTGTTTTCTTCTCCCATCTTCCTGGTTTCTCCCTTATCTTCTCGCCCGGGCCCACCAGCTTTTTCTCGCTGCAACCTCCTCAACCAGGCCTGATAGCATCTCACCGGAGATGAGTTACCAGTGAAGATGCCCCCCTCCCCGAGCTATTTCTTCCTTCGCGCGCGCGCCTCCCCCATCCATGTTGTTTCCCTGCAAAAGACAGTAAGAGATGGAGGCACGGGCCCTGTGAGGAGTTGCGCCGGCGGCTGTGGGGACCTCGATGACGGATTGCTACGACGGCGCGATAGCTAATGTTGTAACCGTTGGCACAAGTTGCTGGAACCAAGCGACAGAGGAGCTGCGACCAGCGGTGGAATTTGCTACAACCATTATGCGCCTGTGGTGCGACCCCGATGACAGCGAAGAACTCTTTTTGTTGCAACCGGGTAGTGATTTTGCTACTACCAGAGACATAATTTGCTACTACCAGCGATGATTTTTGTTACATTCATTTGTGAAGACGATGCGACCCAGACGACGGTGACTTTTTTTTGCTGCAACCGAACAATTTTTTTGCTACTACCGACTACAGGATTTGCTACATCGTTCATGGAGAAGATGCAACCCTTGACGGCGGCGACAACATTTTGCTACAACCACACATAATTTTTGCTACTACCATAGACAGTAATTGTTACCGGCATTCACGGCGGTGACCGGCGACTGGAAATCAGAAAAGTTGCAGGCGCGCAGGAGGAGGAGAACGGAGGAGCGGCGGCACGAAGAGAGGAAGCGGGGGCGTGAGCGACTGGCGGCGACGCGAAGAGAGGAAGTGTGGCTGCGAGCGACCGGCGGCCAACGATTGTTTCCCTAGAGGAGCTGCACACGGAGGCAGAGTCGCGTGGGGCAGAGGCGGGGATTTTTCATCTGGGATGTGTTCGGAGGAAGAAGACGACTCAAAGAGGAGAGGCGAGATCAGATCCCTCGGCTGTGGGGCACCAGATCGAAGGGTCACGCAGCGGCCGGCCCAAACTTGGGCCGGTGCGCCGGCGCGTATTACTGCCCTTTTATAAAAGATGAGAGTTTTACATAGATGACGACATGTACAGGTTGTTTATACGGGGTGGTAATTTACTAAATGACTAACATGGGGCCCCATCAAAACTGCTGGGCCCAGGAGTTTATACGGGTTGTATGTAAACTTGGATTTGGAATTTTAACTCTATACCGAAATCATTACCAACTCAGTTCCTACTCCTTATCGGAACTCAGTTCCTACTCCTTATCGGATAGGCTGATACGAGCACGTGTTAGCGTACTGCCCTTAAATAGCTAGAACATACATTTTGGTGAACCAAGGGATCGTATCATCTAGACCTTTGGACCATCAACCCGTCAAAAACAAAGTCAACAAGATTAGTCACAACCGATCTAGATTGAATCGCAGGAAGAACTTGCACACGAATCGGGCTTGCCAGACTTCAGATTAGAAGGTAAATGCTTGTCACGCCCTCCACTCCAGTCACGCCCCAGACTGAAGCAGAGGCGGACAGAGAGGCACAAGTGCAGCAACAGAAACTTGGAGGAGAAGAAGAACTGGACCCACAGGAGGAGCCAGTGGAATAGTCGTCACTAGGAGGGTGAGTATGACGTGTGGGCCTGAGCCAGGCTGTGGCGTTAAAGGCGTAGCCATGATGGCAGTGTAGGCACGTTGTCATTGAGATAATTAAGATTCCTTCTCATCCTGAACTCTCTTCTCACCTACCCCTTCTCCTACCTCTGGATCTCTTCCCCTTCTCCTTGATCTTCTCTCCCTTCCTGTTCGATTTCTCACGGGGTCGTAACAACGTGGTATTCAGAGCTTTGCCGGTCCACCGCTGCACCACAATCCCGCGATTGAGCCGTAGCATCCACCACAAAGGGTGTCCAGTTGCTCCGGTGACCAGACGTGAAATCCCTAGCGGGGTAGGCTCGATTTAGGGCGGTTGCAACGGCGTCGTCGGCGACTCCGTCGGCTCAGACGAAATTTGTGTTGCAAGCCATGGAGGGTGCGCAGAAAACTTTAGAGGAATTACTGCAAAAAATTTCTTCTCTGTCCATGGAGGTCAAGCAGCTCGGCACCCAGGTGGCCGATTTCGGCGAGGGTCTGGACGCCGTCAAGCATCAACAGGCTAACCACGACGCAGACATGCGTGCAGCGCCGCCTTCATCGACCGCGCCCGCGGCGGCCGTACTTGTCAATCAGGGGGCCCTGCTTCTCCATCGCCCGATCCAGCAACCACCTGTGGTGGATCGCCAGGCCGGTCACCAGGACCACCAAGTTTCCCCACCGCCCCGCGAGCACTACCACCATAAGCCGCCCAAACATGATTTTCCGCGATTTGGTGGCGAGGCGCCGCGACTTTGGTTTGACCTCTGCCACACTTATTTCGAGCTCTACCAGACGCCTCCAGAGCAGTGGGTCGCCACGGCAGTGCTATACATGGAAGGGCACGCAGCTCTGTGGTGTCAAGCATACAAGCGTCTCCACGGCCTCGGCGATTGGTACACATTCACTGCAGCAGTGCAAGCGGAGTTTGGTTAGGATGAGTTTGACACTCTCATGCATCGTCTTCATCATCTCAAACAGACAAGCACAGTTGCAGAATATCGTCTCTCCTTCGAGGCAATCATGTACCATCTGATCGCACTGGATCCCTTCCTCAACCAGAAGTTCTTTGTGTCTCAATTCATCATTGGACTGCGAGACGAGGTGCGTACCGGGGTACGCCAACATGCGCCCACAAGTGTGTCCAGAGCGGTAGCGCTGGCCAGGATTCAGGAAGAGGAAACAGACAACAACAGACCAAGGGGTCGTCCGCTGGTATATGCGCGTGCGATCCCACCAGCACCTGTGCCTGCACTCACTCCACCACCAGCCCAACCATGTATTGATGGCGCCAAGCGCGGCCCCAATGACTTCGGTCGGGAATGGCAGCTCCGGGAATTCAGGCGAGCCAATGGCCTGTGCTTCAAATGTGGGGACAAGTACACGCGAGAACACAAGTGTGACAGAGTTGGGCAGTTGCTCACAATCGAGGTGGGTACTCATGGTGAGCTCCTGTCGGACGAAGCAATCCGTGCTCTCGAGCTGCTTGATGATCGTCCAGAGGATGCTGCCACATGTTATCATATCTCGGTTCATGCGGTAGCCGGCACGGAGTCAGCAGAAACCATACGACTACAAGCTTTAGTGGGCAATCAGGTGATGCTTCTGTTGGTGGACTCGGGTAGCACTCACACTTTTGTGAACTCAGAATTTGCACGCAGGGCTGGCTGTCAGTGCAAGATGCAGAACTAGTGACAGTTCGAGTAGCTAATGGTGATACACTACAGTCCAATCAACAAGTAGCTCAATTGCAATGGTGGTGCCAGGGAAACACATTTGCTACAGACATGCGTTTGCTGGATCTGGGTGCTTATGATGCAGTGCTAGGGGTCGATTGGTTGGCGCAATTCAGTCCTATGAATTGTCATTGGGGCTTGAAAACATTGGAGTTTCTTCATGGCAGTACTAACATTAAGCTACAAGGAGTGCGCGCGCCGACAGAGCCGGCACTTACAGAAATCAGAGCAGAGCAACTATCCAAATGGATACAGGGCAATGAGGTTTGGGCTCTAGCAGTGATTCACACAACTGAATCGGCGTCAGAAACCAAGGAGCCCGTGCCACCACAAGTGCAAGCGCTGCTTGATGAGTTTGTTGATGTGTTTCAGGAGCCAACGACTCTGCCCCCTCACCGCACTTTTGATCATGCAATTCATCTGGAACCCGGAGCTACTCCACCTAATGTCCGACCGTACCGCTATTCGCCACTGCAAAAGGATGAGATAGAGCGCCAGGTTGCAGAAATGCTTCAGGCCGGTTTGATCACCACCAGTATAAGCCCCTTCGCAGCTCCAGTTTTGCTGGTCAAAAAGAAAGACGATACATGGCGTTTCTGTGTTGATTACCGTCGTCTAAATGACATCACCATCAAGAATAAGTTTCCCTTGCCCATTATCGATGAATTGCTTGACGAGTTGGCCGGT
>NC_041393.1:372297545-372298095 GCF_002162155.2 Triticum dicoccoides
GGTTACCACCAAATAAGGATGCGCCCTGAGGACGAGGATAAAACAGCCTTCAAGACCCACCACGGCCATTTTCAGTTTCGCGTGATGCCATTTGGAGTGACAAATGGTCCTCCCACCTTCCAGTGCCTGATAAATTCAGTTTTTGCCCCGGCGACGCGCAAGTATGTCATTGCGTTCCTTGATGACATTTTGACTTACAGTCCTTCCTTCGATGAACATTTACAGCATCTTCGTCAGGTTTTCACCACTCTGCGTCAGAATCAATTATACGCCAAGCTATCAAAGTGTTCATTTGCGCAGCCGTCGCTCAATTATCTTGGGCATGTCATTTCTGCGGAAGGGGTGGCAACAGAAACAGAGAAGACTGAGGCAATTCAGAAGTGGCCACAACCATCCTCACCAACAGAACTAAGGGCTTTCTTAGGACTGACGGGATACTACCGCAAATTTGTCAGAAATTATAGCATCATAGCAAAACCATTGACTCTGTTGCTCACAAAAAAGGGATTTCTCTGGTCAGCGGCAGCCTCAGAAGCATTTGAGCAACTCA
>NC_041393.1:372298432-372308731 GCF_002162155.2 Triticum dicoccoides
GCAGGCCATGATGACCACGCCTGTGTTGGCATTGCCAGATTTTACACTGCCTTTCACTGTGGAAACGGACACATGTGACACCGGCATTGGCGCTGTCTTGATGCAACAAGGACATCCAATCGCGTTTCTCAGTTGCGTGTTGGGACTCAACAACAGCAAGTTATCTGTGTATGAGAAGGAGTTCTTGGCAGTAATGATGGCGATCGATCGTTGGCGTTCATATTTGCAGCGAGGAGAACTCACGATACTGACGGACCACAAAAGTTTATGCACACTTGGGGAACAACATCTGGGTTCAGAGTTGCAACGCAAGGCAATGGCCAAGCTCGGTGGTCTTCAGTTTAAATTCAAGTACAGGCGTGGCGCCAGAACACAGCCGCGGACTCGCTCTCTCGAATAGGCCATTTGTTGACCATTACGGCTACCTCCACTTGCCAGCCATCATGGATTCAGGAAGTGCGCAACTCGTATGCCACGGATGCAAAGACCATAGAGTTGCTCCAGGCTCTAGCAGTACATAGTCCGGATGATCAAGGACATGAACTGGACAGAGGAATGATTAAGTATAAAGGTCGCTTGTGGATTGGAAACAATGCAGCCTTACAGACCAAGTTAATCACAGAACTACATGCAGCAGCAGTCGGGGGTCACTCCGGCATACGTCCTACATATCTAAGACTGAAAATTTTGTTCTACTGGCCCGGTATGAAGCTGCAAGTAGAAGAATTTGTCAAGCAATGCCAGACATGTCAACAGACCAAGCATGAGCACACACACCCGGCAGGTACCCTGCAGCCATTGCCAATTCCAGAGCGCGCCTGGAGCGAGGTGACAATGGATTTTATCGAGGGGTTGCCACGCTCCGACGGCGCCGATGTCATTCTGGTGGTAGTCGACCGTCTCTCCAAGTACGCGCATTTCATTCCTCTCCATCACCCCTTCATTGCAACTCAGGTGGCCCGCGCTTTCCTCGACAATATTGTCAAGCTTCATGGGGTCCCTCTCTCGATCGTCTCTGATCGCGACAAGATCTTCACAAGCGCATTCTGGCGTGAGCTTTTTGCACTGGTGGGCACGAAACTGCTCTACACCACGGCGTACCATCCTCAGACGGACGGGCAGAGTGAAAGGGTGAATCAGTGCCTTGAGCACTATTTGCGTTGTGCCGTCCACGACACTCCTCACCGCTGGAAGCGCTGGCTGCCAATGGCAGAGTTCTGGTATAATTCAAGCCATCATAGTGCCATCAATTGTTCTCCATTCAAGGCTCTGTATGGAGTGGAACCAAATTTTGGTGCTCTTCCCAACCTATTCAACACCAAGACACCAGAATCGCTGCATCAGCTGGCGGCAGAACACCAACAGTTCACCGAGATGCTAAAAACTCATCTGCTGCGTGCACAACATCGAATGAAACATCAAGCGGACCGCAAGCGCACCAACAGGGAATTTCAAGTAGGAGATCAGGTCTTGCTCAAGCTGCAACCCTATGTTCAGTCTTCCGTGGTGAGCAGACCATGTCCAAAGCTTGCGTACAAATTCTTTGGGCCGTACAAGGTCATCAGCCGTGTCGGATCCCTCGCATACAAGCTCGACTTGCCTCACGAAAGTAGGATTCATCCGGTATTTCACGTTTCTCAATTGAAGCCATTCACAGCCGACTACACTCCGGTGTTCAACCAGTTGCCAGCCCCACCAGACCACACCATTGGCGATCTGGTACCCGAGGCGATTCTGGAGCGTCACTTGGTCAAGCAAGGTAACACAGCGGTGCCTCAGGTACTTGTGCATTGGCATACGTTGTCTCCGGCGAGTGCCACTTGGGAAAATTTTAAAGTCCTCCAACAACATTTTCCGACGATGGACCTCGGAGCAGGGGCTCCATTTCAAGGAGGGGCGAGTGTCACGCCCTCCACTCCAGTCACGCCCCAGACTGAAGCAGAGGCGTACAAAGAGGCACAAGTGCAGCAACAGAAACTTGGAGGAGAAGAAGAACTGGACCCGCAGGAGGAGCCAGTGGAATAGTCGTCACTAGGAGGGTGAGTATGACGTGTGGGCCTGAGCCAGGCTGTGGCGTTAAAGGCGTAGCCATGATGGCAGTGTAGGCACGTTGTCATTGAGATAATTCAGATTCCTTCTCATCCTGAACTCTCTTCTCACCTACCCCTTCTCCTACCTCTGGATCTCATCCCCTTCTCCTTGATCTTCTCTCCCTTCCTGTTCGATCTCTCACGGGGTCGTAACAATGCTGTCCATGGAAAAATACTATTATCATCAATTCAAAGCAACCTCATAGTTTTTTATTCATTATTACATTGTTTTACATTTAGGCATATAATTATAATACTGACCCAAATAAACTATCCTCGCACGTCTTGCCTTGCCTCTTGACATAAACTCTATTTTCTTTGAGAAAATAGTACCAGCTTCTGTGGTGAACTAAAACTGACACACAGGCTGATAAAGTCATGGCAGCAATACAAAGATATGCTCTAATAATTTGCTACAAAAAATCCAGAATCGCTACAGGATTTGATTTGCAGCAAAGATACAATTACGTCAATAATTGGCTCAGGCATGTGAAGCTTTACAAAAATTGAAAAAAATACAAGAAAACACAATTAGGTATATTGTTGACCTTTTTCTATCTTAATGTAATGCACACTATTTTTTGGTACTTTTCAAACATATATATTTGAAAGATTGCCCTTCAAAATATTGCAGAACCTAATAATTTTACGTCTAGTGCTAAAAATGATTTTAGAGAGTACTTCGCCGTACTAATTCCCATGGAGCAACTGTCGTTCACTGAGAAACAAGCACACTGTCACAGCAATAATGCCATCCGCTGCAGCTCGAACCACACAACACAATAATCCTGAAAGCATGATGATAAGTATTATAGGTTGTTTCTACATGCAGCAAGAATCTCTTATTTAGTGCATATATTGTTAATCTCTTGAGAACATTGTACATAAAGTAGAATTTAAATATAGGATACTATATTGCTAAAAGAATATCCAATGCAGAAATGAAGGGACAGTACACGTCAAAATCCGCAGGCCAACTTACAAAAGAAGCTAGAGAAGCTATTATCAGGAGGAAACAACAACTCCAAGAAAAAAGGAGTAAGAGATGCAGGAATACACATGAAACAACCAATAAAAAAGAAGAAGATGCTTCACGGAAGAGAAAGGAACAAATCAAAGAAAGAACAAATTTGAAGCGTGCAAGAACAAGTGGGAGCGACAATGACCTTGGAAGCAACATCAAAGAAACAAACAGCAACACTACGTCCGAGAGTTATTATAGCAAAATATGGAACTTTGGAAAGCCAACATATAGATGTGAACATTGCAATGCAATACTATAGTGTGAAGAAAGATTAAATTCTCATAGAGGAACCAAAAAACCTTCTTTCGGAATTTGCTGCAAACAAGGTAAGATTGACCTACCAAAGATGGCACATCGTCCACCTTACCTCGCAGGACTATTAACAGGTGAAGGAAGTGATGCAACAAACTTCAGAGAAAATATCAGATCATACAACTCAATGTTCTCATTCACATCAATGGGAGGAGCTGTTGACAAAGAAATAAACAAAGACAAAGGACCATATGTTTTTAGACTGCATGGCCAGAACTATCACCATATTGGAACTCTTCTACCTGAAGAAGGTAACAAACCTCGATTTGCCCAGCTATACATCTGTCAGACAGAAAATGAGGTGCAAAACAGGATAGATGCTTCAAGATGCAATGATAATAAATCAACGGTGTACCCTGCCATTGTCAAAGAACTACAAAAAATGCTTGATGAGAACAACATCCTCGCAAAATCTTTCAGAATGGCAAGAGATAGATTCAAAGAAGAAAACTACCATGATTACACACTTATAATACTTGGGAAAAGGAATGCAACACACAACCTTCCATCTGCATCGGAAGTTGCAGCATTGGTTGTAAGAGACCCAACTTGAGAGAGCGAAGGACGAGATACCGTTGTCGAGTACAAAAATATGGAGCCTCACAGAATATCGGAAATCCATCCAAAATTAATGTCGATGCAATACCCATTGTTGTTTTCATACGGAGAAGACGACTTCAAGCTTGAAATACCTTACAAGCGAACAAAAGAAGGTGACAAAAGTAGGAAATATGTAACTATGCTGGACTACTACGCATACTACCTACAGCAAAGACCCGACCAAGGAATGTCGTTGCTAACATCTAGACATCTATCTCTGGAATTTTGGGTAGATGTTTACACATGCATTGAGCAAAACAGACTAAATTGGATCAGGAATAATCAAGGGAAGCTACGGACTGAACTTTACAATGGACTGCAGAACGCGATTGAGCGAGGGGACACCAGAACAGAGCAGGTTGGAAAGAGGATAATTGTACCTTCATCTTATACAGGAGGCAGAAGAAACAAGGCACAGAACTTGCAAGACGCTTTTGCAGTATGCTGTTGGGCTGGATATCCAGACCTGAACATTCACATGCAACGCGAAGTGGCCCGAGATCCAATACATGCTAGATGAAGCAGGAGGAGGCCTAAATCCAGCTGACCGGCCAGATATTGTTGACCGAGTATTCATGATAAAACTAAAGGAGCTAATGAGCGACATCGTTGTGAAGAAACACTTTGGAGAAACTATATCAAGTAAGATCAACCGACTTCTCATCGCTAACTAATAGAACCTAAAGTTTAAATTTTTTAGCACACCAGAGCCTTTGTCTATTTACTAAAATGCTTCAGAAATCTAACAAAATCAAACTTTTAATCAATGCAGTTATCTACACAATAGAGTTCCAGAAGAGGGGACTCCCGCATGCGCACATATTGGTATTCCTCAGGGAGAATTACAAGTGCAAAGGACCATCAGAAATCGATCAAATAATCAGTGCGGAGATCCCAGACAAAGATGTCGATCCTGACGGATATGCAGCTGTTGAAAACTTCATGATGCACGGGCCTTGCGGAGAGGCAAATACAAAATCACCATGCATGATGGACAATAGATTCACTAAAAACTTCCCAAAACGATATAATGTCGATACCACAATCGATGAGGATGGCTTTCCAGTATATAGAAGGCGCGACAATGGAAAGACGATCAAAAAGGGAGGAGCAATGCTCGACAACAGATTTGTCGTGCCATACAACCGAAACCTTTTGGTCAAATTCCAAGCTCACATAAATGTCGAGTGGTGCAACAGGTCCAGGTCAATCAAGTACCTATTTAAGTACATCTGTAAAGACGACGACCAAGTAACAGCCTTACTATAGGAAAGAGATGTGGCAAACGACTATGATGAAATCAAGAAATACCTAGAGATGAGATACATATCAACAACTGAAGCATGCTGGCGGATATTCTAGTTTGATCTACACCATCGTGATCCACTAGTAGAGAGACTGCCATTCCACATTGAAAATGAACAAGTTATTTTTCCAGAATCAACTGACATCGAGAAGATAGTAAGAAAGCCAGGAACTGCAAGTACTAAGTTCACTGAGTGGATGGAGGCAAACAAAATACATGAGGTGGGAAAAGAATTAACCTATGCAGAATTCCCATCAAAATTTGTATGGAAAAGCGACACCAAAACTTGGGAGGAGCGGAAAAGAGGCTTTGCTATTGGTAGAATCTACTACGCACACCCTGCAAGTGGAGAGCGGTATTATATGAGAATGCTTCTAAACACAAAGAAAGGATGCACATCATTTGAGGATATTAGAACAGTTAATGGAGTTGTTCACCCAACATACAAATCAGCATGCCAGGCACTCGGTTTTCTTGATGATGATAGTGAGTGGATTGAATGCATCAATGAAGCATCAACATGGGGATCAGGGACACAATTACGACAGCTATTCAGCACAATTTTATGCCATTGTGAGGTTACCAGCCCAAAGATGTTGTGGTATTCAACATGGAAGGCACTATCTGAAGATATCCAGTACAAAAGAAGAATTATCCTAAACTTTCCTACACTGCAGCTAACTGATTCACAAAAAAAGCATATGCTCTGATCGAGATGGAGAAACTAATGAGGCAAGCAGGAAAGACACTAAAGGACTATCCAGACATAGAACTACCAAATGCTACAGAACTTGAACAACTTGGGAACAGAATGATAAATGAAGAACTTAGCTACGACATGGAAGCACTAAAGAGTGAGCACAAAACCATAATAAGCAGTCTTAACCATGACCAGAAAATGGCCTTTGATGCAATAATAGAGTCAGCTGAGAGAGGACATGGAAAACAGATATTTGTAGAAGGCTATGGTGGCACAGGCAAAACTTATCTATGGAAAGCAATTACAACAGAACTACGATCGGAGGGAAAGATAGTGCTTGCGGTAGCATCATCTGGCATTGCAGCTTTGCTGCTCCCAGGTGGAAGAACAACGCACTCAAGATTCCACATTCCAATAAATATCATGGAAGAATCAACATGTGAAATAAAACAAGGCTCACATTTGGCTGAACTGGTAAAGAAGACCTCACTGATATTGTGGGATGAGGCTCCGATGGCAAACAAACACTGCTTCGAGGCACTAGACAAAAGCCTTAGGGTTATTCTAAGGTTCAAAAACCAAAACAGTAACGAAAGGCCATTTGGTGGCATGACCGTGGTGCTAGGAGGCGACTTCAGACAAATACTTCCAGTCATAACGAAGGGAAGGAGAGAACAGATAGTAAATGCCTCAATCAAAAGGTCATACCTATGGAAGCACTTCGAAATATTTAGCCTAACTGAAAATATGCGGTTGAAGTGCCTGTTAGAAGATCCAATACAAAAGCAAAATGTGGCTGAATTTGCAGAATGGATATTACAAATTGGCGATGGAAAAAGAACAAACGATGAAGGGGATGATTGGGTAAAAATACCTAAAGACATAATTCTACATAAAGGAGAAGACCCCAAAGAAGAGATAGTCAAAAGCACGTACCCAAACTTGCAACAAAACTACCGTGACCGTGAATTTCTCAAAGAAAGAGCAATACTATGTCCAAGGAATGAAACAGTTGAGAAGATAAATTACTACATAATGAGGCAAATACAAGGGGAAGAGGTGACATACCTAAGCTTGGACAATGTATGCAAGGCAACAATGAAGTACAACACAATGGAGAATATGTGTCCAACAGAGTTTCTTAACAACATGACCATCCCAGGAATTCCAAACCATGAGCTAAAATTGAAGGTAGGTTTGCCGGTGATGCTCCTACGCAACATCAATCAAGCAGCAGGTTTATGCAATGGTACAAGAATGACTATTACACAGCTGGGAAACAGGTACACTGAGGCACAAATAATCACAGGAACACATGTCGGTGACAAGGTATACATACCTAAAATCATTATGTCACCAAGCGACTCAAAGTGGCCTTCGTGCTGAAAAGAAGGCAATATCCTCTATCAGTTTGTTTTGCAATGGCAATAAATAAAAGCCAAGGTCAATCCCTAAACAAGGTGGGTCTATATTTGCCTAAGCAAGTCTTCTGCCATGGGCAACTATATGTGGCACTATCAAGAGTCACAAGCAGAGAAGGATTAAAGGTGCTGATTGACGACACGGAGTGCCCAAGCGAAGATAGCGCAAAGAATATAGTATACAAAGAGATCTTCTAATTTTTTTTGTTATTCAAATAAATGTATATCAGGGCCAAATCATGATTTAAAAAAATACAATGTATGGTTCAGAAATGTGACGTCCATGTGTTGTTAGATATGACCAGAAATAATGTATACAAAACGATATTACAGATTGGATTTCTCATTATTTCGTAACAAGAAATAAGAACATAACAATGCAGATTATTATTGCCATACACTGCTTTCATGAATAGAGATGTTAACAAATGTGTACAACTAGCTGACTTTCTGCATGGGCAAAAGTTTCAAAATCTTATTGCAGATCTGGAATAATAACCAGTCTGAAACATGATTCTCACAAATCTACAATTTGGTAAAACTTGAATGTCAATCCTATCAGAATATATTACAAGTTCATCCATCATAATTTTTACACTAATGTCAGTTTGATTCCCTAAAAAAGGTACATAAATTGCAGAACTGAATATAGATCCATGCATTAACAACAAAAGTATGTACGAGATTATCTAAAAAGTTCAAATTACAATGGCATAATCAATGCTAGGATGTAAACACGAATACTTCAAATTTTAAAAATGTAAAGCCAAATATCTGAATTTACATTTAATATAAAAATGAAATTATGATGCAGATTATGAAAAGCAAGAGGCGAATGGGAGAGTACAAAGGGATTCATAGCTATTAGCACGTCCGCAGCCTAAGGCGACAGACACACAGAAGATGGCCCATCGCAAATGGACTTTCAACATAAGCAACAGTGAGATGCCGCCTCGCTGGTGGGCAACGCCTGATCCGCAGCGCATGTCCCGGCCTGGGCAAAAAATGGCCTCCAACGTCACCTCCTCCAAGCTTTGGCCACGGATGGGCAAGCAAATCAATCTGGTACAGTACTCCACTTGCGATTTGGTACAGCATCTCCCCGTGGACAGGCAGGGCACTCAGATTTGGGGCAGCAGCCTCGATTTCTTTTTCCCCTTGCGACTTGCTACAGGTTCGCACCATGCACGAGTAGGGCACTTAGATTTGGGGCAGAATCACCCCATGGACGGGCAGCCTCAGTTTCTTTCAATTCCCCTTCAAAGGCAAAGAAGAAAGGGAGCGGCGTACATCCCTTAAAAAAAGAGGCGTACACATTTCTTCTAAAAAATGTACGCATAATGGGATGGGAAGCACGTTGTACATTTTTTTTAAAGGAAGCACGCTGTAAAAATATTTCATTTAAACCTTAAGATTGTAGAGGGGTAAATCCGGATGTTATAATGTACATTTTTTTAAAAAACTGAAAGGTGTAAAAAAAATAAAAACGTGACTTTATATTTCATTTCTTATACAAATTAGATGGATGAAAAAAATCCAAGATAAAATAGATACTCCCTACATCCCATATTACAAGACATTATAACATCTAATATGTAAGTGATGTAATAACATCTTATATTATGCCAGAAAGAGAGTAGGTAATTTAAAGAAGAAAAAACCACATATATGAAGATAAAAAGATACATAAAAAGTTTTTCAAAAAATAATAATTTAATTCTTACGTGCAATGTGACAAGAAAAAGGTCAAGATGTTTGAAAAAGTAAATCAAGATCATTTAGCAAAAAAATATCAAATCTACATTATATTGACAGCACCATTGACAATTTTCAATGTCTCTATCAATATAATTATTATTATCAAGGAAATGCTGAAGAGACAATAATTTAAATATCAGTAAAATGTTAACATGAAAAAAATACAAGTTCAATTCCCTACAAAATGAAAAGGAGATCAATCACTTATCAATAATTATATAGTGCAGATCATGCAGATAATCCATACATGAACAAGAAAGTACATACAAGGTTATCTCCTAACTTGAAATTGCAAGCGCAAAATCAGCGCTAAAATGTAAACAAAAAATGCTTTTAAAGTTCCAAATGTTAACTTGCTTAAATGCACAAACTAAGTAAATCACATTATGAAGTACAAATGATTCAAAGCAAGAGGATAATGGGAGTGTGCAGAGCGGCAGAGAGATTCATACCTGTCGTTCTTCCTCATCCTAAGGGCATCTCCAGCCGCGCCCCTCAGGCCCCCAGGCCACTTTTTCGGCGCCGGCGCCAAAAAAACAGCCCAGTCGCGCCCCCAGGACGCCGAAAATCGCCGGTTTGGACCTTTTTTCCGCCCGGCGGTCACAGGCCGAACCCGGCGTGCTGGGGAGCCGTTGGGGGCTCCGGCGCTAGGGAAAAGCACGCCTGGCCCACACCGACAGGGGAAAAGTCAAGGTTTTCTTCCCTCGACTCGCCTCGCACCCCCCGCGCCCTCGGCCACCACTAGCTATATCTCGGCGATGGCCGCCGGCCTACTCCGCTAGATAGCCATTCCCCGCCAGAAAATAGCAGCGCTTCGCTGCAGCAGCCCCTCCTGCAGCAGCTGGGCGTTTCCGGCTGCCGTTTCCGGCCGCGGAGGCGCGGTTTAACGGCGGGTACACGCCCACCGAGTGCAAGGTGTTCGGCATTTTGACTGACTCATCGATGGACTCCGATGAGGAGGAAGAGCTCGTCGCGCTGCTGGAGGAGGAAGCCGCGGCCGACGTCCAGGAAGAAGAGCATCTGATGGTGCTCGCCGCCCTCGCCCAGCTGCTGGCGAGCAATGAAAAGCCGCGTCGAGGTGGCTCGGC
>NC_041393.1:372308741-372311509 GCF_002162155.2 Triticum dicoccoides
ATGCTCTACTCCGACTACTTCGTCGATGCTCCACTTCATGGCGAGAGAACATTTCGGCGCCGTTATCGGATGAGCCGAAAGCTCTTCCTCAGGATTGTGAATTCCATCCGGGAGTTCGACAACTACTTCAAGTGCAAGATGGATTGCACTGGCGCTCTTGGATTCACCTCCATCCAGAAGTGCACGACAGCGATGAGGATGCTTGCATATGGAGCTCCCAGTGATTCACTCGACGACTATGGGCGCATGGCCGAGTCCACCAGCATAGAGTGTTTCTACAAGTTCTGTCGGGTAGTGGTGGCAGTGTTTGGGCCACAATACTTGAGTGCACCCAATGCGGAAGACACTGCTCGGATCCTAGCCCAGAATGCAGCAAGAGGATTTCTTGGGATGCTTGGAAGCATCGACTACATGCATTGGAAATGGAAGAACTGCCCATTTGGTTGGCAGGGGATGTACAAAGGCGCCAAAGGCAGTTGCAGTGTGGTGCTTGAGGCGGTAGCCACACAGGACCACTGGATTTGGCACTCCTTCTTTGGTATGCCAGGAACTCACAATGACATCAACGTGCTGCAGTGCTCTCCTGTTTTTGCCAAGCTCGTTAAGGGCCATTCTCCTCCGGTGAACTTCGAGATCAATGGGCACCAATACAACAAGGGGTACTATCTAGCTGACGGCATCTATCCGAGATGTTCGACATTTGTGAAGACGATCTCAAACCCTGTGGTAGGAGGCAAGAACGCCTGGTTTGCGAAGCTTTAGGAGGCTTGCAGGAAGGATGTCGAGCGGGCATTTGGTGTGCTCCAATCTTGATTCGCTGTTGTTCGGTACCCCGCTCAGACCTGGTCGAAAGATCAAATGTGGGAGATCATGACTTGCTGTGTCATCTTGCACAACATGATCATCGAGAGCGATCAAGAAGCCCAGTGTTTGACACTGAACCATACTACAGGCAGGGTCCTCTAGCCGAAGTTGATCACCAGCTACCGGCAACTTGGACTTCCTATCTCAGTATGCGTCAAGAGATCCAAGACCCACAGGTGCATCATCAACTGCAAAAAGATCTGATTGAGCACCTATGGAGGCTCAAGGGGGACGCCGCGTGATGAAATACGAGTTTTTATTTGTTGAACTATATAATTTGTATTGAACTATTTGTTGTTGTAGTATTTTGTTGAAGTATTTGATTTTTCTGTGATGAAATATGTGATAAGGAATAATTGTGTTGATAATTGAACGCCGAGACACAGCGAAACCACGCCGAATATAGGCCTATTCTCGCCCATATGGGCCATTTATTCGCCGAAATTGGGCTGCAAAGTGGGCAAATTTCGGCGCCTGGGGGCGAGCTGGGGGCGACGACTGGGCGCAAAACCGCCCCCAACACCGAGTGTATCGCCGGCTCGCCCCCAGGGGCGATTTTTGTGCGTCCTGGGGGGCCAACGGCTGGAGATGCCCTAAGCGACAAGGAACTGCAGGCCGTTCAATGCAACGCCAAAGCTCGCTGCCGGCACCCATGACCTCCCCGGCGGAGCGACATCTGCCTTTCCAGATCAGCGACGGCGAGATGCCATCTCGCTGGTGGCTGGCGCAAGAACAGCTACTCGAACGCGCGGTCCCTCCTCGGTCAGAAATGTCCTGGAAAACCAGCAGCACACACCAATTCGCTAGGAAATCCACGAACGAGTGTACCCTTCTTCAGCTCAGTCACCGCCTCCTCCGCCCCACAAACCTCCAGCACCATCGTCGATGAGGTCGAGCAGCACGCCGCGTCCTCCCGTGATCTCCCCCTTGCTCACCGTCCCCAAATCACAGCCGCATAAAGAGAACGGTACAATAGAGAAGGGGATTTTGTTTCAGCCTGATTGGGGAAAACGATAGCAACGATACCCTTTTCTACTTTTTGCTATGGCATGAATATTAGTTTTTTTTGTGGCTGGCATGAAATATTAGTTGTACATATTTTCCTATCGCTAAGATGGACAAACAGCACGTACTTGAAACTACAATTGAGAAATACGTTCTCTCTCAAAAAAGTGAGAAATATGATGCGTGACAAAACCACACTGGGTGAAGGATATAACTTTTTTTACATACAGACCAAAAGGAAAATAAAAACATTAGCTACAGAGACGTTTTTTAGGACCAAAAAAGAGTGTAATGCTAGACCGATGACAACTCAAATAATAATACAACGTTCATTTTCTTAATTATATATAGACACACACAAACCTTTTTTTGGCGGGCAAATATATATACAAACTTAGCTGAGTTTTTTTTTCGTCAAAAAAAACCTAGTTGTACAAAGGCATTTTTTAGTGAAGATTTTAATCAAATGGATACAAATCCTATAGTGGACAAAAAAATGAGAAACAAATATGATTGTACAGAAAAACCAAACATGTCAAAATTCTTAGGAATATGTCTTACATATATACTCCTATAATATTGTACAATAAACTTAATCGAAGTTTGAATCAAGAAAAAAAGAACATCAATCCATGGTGAGTACAAATTCTATCATATATATATTCTACAAAAAAAAATCTATTACTGTTCAAGATATCTTCCGACATTCCGATAAATCGACTGATTTATCGCTTACCAGTGTCTGACGATAAGATAAATCAGCCGACAAATCAGACGACATGGCGATAAATATACTGATATGCCGATAAATTGGCCGATTTACCCCTTATCATGGGTCGACCGATAAGTTTCCGATAAGCGATATCCCTAACATATTATGCACAAATAAAATGTGTTAA
>NC_041393.1:372312617-372313181 GCF_002162155.2 Triticum dicoccoides
CTAGCCGTGTCATACAACCCAAGAACTTGGCGAATGCACTTGACCATCACAACATCTGTAATAGAGTATTCTTGTTTGCACAGATAAGAAAGAGCATGATTACTATAATAGTGGCACTAGTTGAAGCAACCGGTGTGAGGGGCCCTATACCGCCACGACTCGATGTGGTGAACTTGCAACTCTACTCGGATGAGGTCAACCTGCAGATCCACGATTCATTTCATGCGCCTTTTTCTGCAGTTCACCTCAAATGAAGCAAAGATTGCATCATTCAGCTAGCAAGAAGTACTTGCTCTCGTGAGCTGGTAGGTTCTATTTTAGTAGTTGCACTAAAATTCAGCAACATTGAGGTTGGCTCTCCTGCTCATGTAAGGTGCAACTAAAATTTGCTTATCCTTTTATGCAGTTCCACTAAAATAAAGTGCCATTGTGGTGACAGTGACGGCTCATCTTGCAAAAGCTAATAAAATGTTGCATGAGATTACCAGCAGAATTTGATGGAGATTTTGGAAACTCCAATCACCATTTTATGCAGTTCCACCAAAATTGAGAGATGTTTCCCAC
>NC_041393.1:372313426-372315871 GCF_002162155.2 Triticum dicoccoides
TGACATTTTAGTTGAACTGCACAAGACACTCATTCCAAAAGAAAATGTTTTGTGCAGTTCACCAAAAGGTCACAATAGCAACAGGTGAAATGGATATCCCTATCTGCACAAAAAGATAGAAAGTAAACAGTTGCTCGTCAATAAGAATATACGAAACATACACGAAATGAAAAGAAGCATATTAATTATGTTCATGGCAATCACGCAAGGATAGTAGAAATTAGCTTCATGTTACCGGAAGCATTACGATCCACTATGACATTCGTCAAATATGGGATTACTTTAATGGTGGCATTGCTTGTTTACCAGATACAGTAAATCAACAATAGCTAAAGAGTTGGTTTAAGGGCATGGGACTATGGGGACACCAGGTCACTCAGCAGCGTAAAGAAGCAACTTACTTATCATACTTGGGAAAACAGCAGGAGTACCATTTGTTAACACAGTTTAATTGCATCATGTCACTGGAGGCATTGGATTAACAATAACACTGGTTAGACATGTCCTTAAGGTAACAATGTGATCGGTTCATTTTACATGCGCCCTTACATTAACAACAACAAAAGGTTGATATAAGGACATGCGATAGTGGATGCATCAACACAATGTACCTACAAGGAGGCATAAAGTGGTGATGCTGAGTTTTTCATGCTTTGTGAGGGCAGCAAATCTAATCTTGCAAAACTTTTCCAATGTGAGGGCAGTAAATCTAATCCTGGAGACCTTTTACTATGTGAGGGCAGCAAATCTAATCCTGGAGACCTTTTACTATGTGATGGCAACAAATCTAATCCTAGACATACTCTGTTGACTTGTCCACCAGCCGCCACTTTCTATCCTTTTTTCAACAAATAATAGATCTGTTTCTTATCCAGTTTGTACTGAGTTTTCCCATTATTCCCCTTTTCAATCAAGAGACCGGTTGGGTACCCGGTCTCTACTACTTTCCCCCTGTTATTTCCTCTTTGAATCAAGTCCTAGATTCATGCTACGATGTCCCCCCCTTTCTTCGTTGTTTGAACCAAGTCCTAGATTCGAATGCATGAAGTAGCTTTACCTCGAATAATACTAAAAATGTAGGTGGATTAGGAAGGGCTGATGGAAGTAGAAAAAGATGCACATGCAAACACGTTGGGAGCTGGGGCAGTAGAGCAAGGCCGCTTTCGAAGAACTTGTACCTGAGGTTCGTTGGGATGTCGGCGGTGGCAGGTCCGATCTGCGCACAATACGGCAAGGAGGAAGAAGGGTCGGAGGACCTCCCGAGCCGGCGCTATGTCAGAGAGAAAGACACGGGCAAAGGATCGGGCCCCGCCCTCCCTCGGCGGCGATGACCGCGTGAATGATGCACCTTTTGGTCCTCTACACACACCGGCCGAAGGGATCCGGCCGGATCTATGACCATCGGTGAGCAGAGAGAAAATGTCGCTACCGCTGTCTTGTTTAGATCTGGAGAGGATGAGAGAATGAAGACAGCAACCCTAGTAAAGCAAGCGCTCAGGCCCCTCCGTACATATATAGTGGAGTGATTATATTTTTCTCTCCACAACAAACGTTTCAATTTGTGTACGTGGCATTAAAGAAAAGAAATTCTCTATTTAAGGTGACTAACTGTACGACTCCTACTTACTACTAGTTGTACTAGTATTGTTCACTTGTGCTCCTTGGTCCTCCATTCATTGAACAACCCCACGGGTGAATAACAATACAGTAAGTATTTATATAGAACAAACAAGCTCGAGCTATTTTCACGTAGTTAAAATTTGAGGGCGGGGCTTTTCTCGTGCAGTACGCGCGACAGTTTTCGGGTAGGCGGTTTGACAGAGAGGCGAGGAGGGTGAGGGAGTGGCGGATTTTCAAACTTGCTGCTGGAAAGGTCGGGCTGTGCGATTTGACGGCGCGTTACTGCTGGAAAGACTTGTGATATGATTACTCACTATAGTCATGAATTACTGGCGCTACGACCGGGTGATGCCCCCCTTCCGTTCCGCACTCTAATCTGGTGGATGACACGTCAACCCGGATGCTGGCTCTCCCACATGTCGGTGAAGTACGTAGTAAGAAGGAGCAAAGAATGATGCGGTATATACTACTACTACTCAGGTCGGAGGAGTGCAAACCACGGCAACCCAGTGAACCAGCAGTGCGAACCAAGGTAGCCCAGTGAACCAGCAGTAGAAAACAATATGGTGATATGGCCATAAAAAACAATGTGCTACAGTCCAGACTGTAGCATGTACAATACTACTCCTCTTTGTTTGGATCCCTGAGTTAGAGCTAGTTTGGGTTGAAATAGCCTCAAATTATCGAAACAGGAGGGGTTAGTTTGAGCTAGTTTGCTCTAACCCAGCTAAAAAAACTAGCCCGGTGGAGAGGTTCTAATTGGGTTAGTTATCCTTGGGCCCACTAAAAGAGAACTAAAAAATCAACCCTGCATGCACCATATCG
>NC_041393.1:372315972-372332042 GCF_002162155.2 Triticum dicoccoides
AGGGCTGCCCGCCCAAGCGCCGCTCTACCGCTTGCCTTCTCTCTCCTCCGGCCGCCCTCTCCTTCCGCCTCCGCCGCCCTACTCCGGCTGCCCTCTCCCTCCGGCCTTCGGAGGTCACTCCACTCCCCCTTCACCGGTCGTTTTTCTCCCTCCATCATGCACGGCGGCGGCGCATCTACCAGGGAGGTCGAGAGAGGGGTGAGTTTGTTCGTTCCTTCTCTGTCTCACAACCATATCATTGATCTTGCTTGCTCTAGCGCTAATTCTGATTTGGAAAAGTAGATCCTAATCAAACTTGGTATAGATTTGTGGTGCACGCATGGAATTGTTTGATGCCGCTTGAGGAGGTAATAAATCTTTCTAGAGGCCCAAAGATCCAGTTCACCTTTCTAGGTATTGCAGTTTCAGGCTTGCACTATTTCTAGAGGCCCAAAGATTCAGTTCACCTTTCTAGGTATTTCAGTTTCAGGCTTGCATTATTTATAGAGGCCCAAAGATTCAGTTCACCTTTCTAGGTATTTTAGTTTTAGGCTTGCATTATTTCTACAGGCCCAAAGATTAAGTTCCCAGTCGGCGGCAACTGGCCCTGCTACCCATGTCGGTGTCGACCTCAACTCGCAAGCGCCAGCGTTGGAGGGGTTCCCGGGGCTTGGGCTCTACAGAGCCTTCCTCTAGAGCGACGATGGCGAGCTCCTCCCTCGGTGCGTGAGGGGATCCGGGCTCCCTCCCTATCGTGAATGACTTCCGTGATGAGTTAGCTCATGATTTGTTTCATGGAGTGTTTTTTGTGAAGCTTGATTGATGACTTGTATGTTTAAGTGGGATACCTCATTTGTATGGGCAAAGTAAAATTTATCATGTTTTGCATGCTTGATTTGTAAAGATGGTTCGTTTATGTCAATTGTGAGAAGGAGGAGGCCACACAAGAGCCAGCCACACCAAATCTGGCAGGAAATAGGGTCCAAAGTAGTCAAATGATTGATAAAGAGCATTTATTGTCAATCTAACCCTGCCACCCATACACCTCTTTGGTTTAGAGTTAGTTCAAGGTTAGTTCAGTGTTACAATCTAACTCTAACCTCTAACTGAGTTAGAGTTCTCCTTGTTTCAGTTCATCGCCATCATACTTTCCCCATTCCCGTGTTTTCAGTATCCTGCTGATAACCCACAAGTGTAGGGGATCGCAACAACTTCTGAGGGTAAAGTATTCGATCCAAATTTATTGATTCGACACAAGAGGAGCCAAAGAATATTCTTGAGTATTAGCAGTTGAGTTGTCAATTCAACCACACCTGGATAACTTAGTATCTGCAGCAAAGTATTTAGTAGCAAAGTAGTATGATAATAAAGGTAATAGTGGCAAAAGTAAAGATAATAGTTTTGTGGTAATTGTAACAGTAGCAAAAGGAAAGTAAATAAGCGAAGCACAAGATGTGAAAAGCTCGTAGGCATTGGATCAGTGATGAATAATTATGTCGGATGCGATTCCTCATGTAATAACTATAACATAAGGTGACACAAAACTAGCTTCAATTCATCAATGTAATGTAGGCATGTATTCCATAAATAGTCATACGTGGAAAAGAACTTGCATGACATCTTTTGTCGTACCCTCCCATGGCGGCGAGGTCCTAACGGAAACTAAGGGATATTAAGGCCTACTTTTAATAGAGAACCGGAACAAAGTATTAACACATAGTGAATACATGAACTCCTCAAACTACGGTCATCACCGAGAAGTATCCCGATTATTGTCACTTCGGGGTTGTCGGATCATAACACATAACAGGTGACTATAGACTTGCAAGATAGGATCAAGAACACACATGTATTCATGAAAACATAATAGGTTCAGATCTGAAATCATGGCACTCGGGCCCTAGTGACAAGCATTAAGCATAGCAAAGTCATAGCAACATCAATCTCAAAACATAGTGGATACTAGGGATCAAACCCTAACAAAACTAACTTGATTACATGGTAAATCTCATCCAACCCATCACCGTCCAGCAAGCCTACGATGGAATTACTCACGCACGGCGGTGAGCATCACGAAATTGGTGATGGAGGATGGTTGATGATGACGACGGTGACGAATCCCCCTCTCCGGAGCCCCGAACGGACTCCAGATCGTCCCTCCCGAGAGAGATTAGGGCTTGGCGGTGGCTCCGTATCATAAAACGCGATGAAACTTTCTCTCTGTTTTTTTCCCGCGAAATGGAATATATGGAGTAGGAGTTGAGGTCGGTGGAGCCTCAGGGGGCCCACGAGACAGGGGGGCGCGCCAGGGGGTAGGTGCGCCCCCACCCTCGTGGACAGGGTGTGGGCCCCCTGGTCTTGATTCTTTCGCCAATATTTTTTATATTTTCCAAAACTTGCCTCCGTGGATTTTCAGGACATTCCGAGAACTTTTGTTTTCTACACATAAAACAACATTATGGTAGTTCTGCTGAAAACAACGTCAGTCTGGGTTAGTTTCATTCAAATCATGCAAGTTAGAGTCCAAAACAAGGACAAAAGTGTTTGAAAAAGTAGATACGTTGGAGACATATCAACTCCCCTAAGCTTAAACCTTTGCTTGTCATCAAGCAATTCAGTTGATAAACTGAAAGTGATAAAGAGAAACTTTTACAAACTCTGTTTGCTCTTGTTGTTGTAAACATGCAAAACCAGCATTCAGGTTTCAGCAAATATTATGAACTAACCATACTCACAATAACACTTAGGTCTCACAATTACTCATATCAATGGCATAATCAGCTAGTGAGCCATAATAATAAAACTCGGATGACAACACTTTCTCAAAACAATCATAACATAATATAACAAGATGGTATCTCGCTAGCCCTTTCTGAGACCGCAAAACATAAATGCAGAGCGCCTTTAAAGATCAAGGACTGACTAGACATTGTAATTCATGGTAAAAGAGATCTCAGTCAAGTCATACTCAATATAAACCAATAGTAATGAATGCAAATGACAGTGTACTTGACTTGACTGGGGTTTACATATGTGTGTACAGTAAACCAAACTGCCATCTGTTTTTTTATCTTTATTTCAAATTTGTTTATTTATAGAACAAACATGCAAATCTCTATAAACTGGCACGCGTCTAGTCTTCCAGTTATCCACCATGTGTGTTATCTTGCTCGAGTAATCATCTACTCAGAACGCTTAGGTGTTTCGTGGAGTCTCATGCGTATACACATGAATATGCATTTGTGTGCCACATTTTTAATAAGACATACTCCCTCTGTAAAAAATATATAAAAATATTTAGATTACTAAATTAGTGATTTAAACGCTCTTATATTTCTTTATGGAGGGAGTATCTTATATTATATATGCATTATTTTGATGAAAACTCTCAGAGTGATTATTGAATTTTTGTAGCCTTAGTAACTTTTTGCCGCAGTACCCTTATTATCAATAAGACATACCTTATATTATATATGCTTTATATTTGATGAAACCTTTGTGATGATTATTAATATATTTTTGTACAGTTTTACTACTTTTTAGAGTCGATCCCTATTTCTTATTCTCCAAAAAAATGCCAAGTGTTATTTTTTCAGTTTTGTAGTGCAACATTATTTTTTAGTGGCTAGAGTTACATTTTTCTTAGTGGTGGCTAGTGTTACATTAGGCGGCAGAACGATATTTTCTTAGAACAACGACAGAACAAATGTGAAAATGGCTTGTTCGGATCCATATTGGGCTTTAGGCCAGCTGCATCATATTAGTTTTTCTAATCGGCTGTTGGGCAGCTCGTAGGTGTTTTTCATGGGCGTGGTTCCTGTACGTGTCCCAATAGTATAGGACTTGTTTTTAGTGGCAAGGATATGAGTTTTTCTTTTGGTGTAGATCCGTGGTAAATTCCCATAAAAAAGATCTGTGGTAAATTATTGTACCTGTCCTTTCCATGTACGTCACGCACTTTTCATTCCAAGATGCATGTCTTCGAGTTATCTACCGCGTGTTTATGTTGCTCGACTTATCGTCTTCTCAAAACGCTTGGTTGTTCCGTGGAGTCTCATGCGTACACACATGAATATGCATTTGTGTGCCACATTTTTAATAAGACATACCTTATATTATATCTGCATTATTTTGATGAAAACTCTCATAGTGATTATAGAATTTGTGCAGTTTTAATAACTTTTTGCTGCAGTACCCTTATTATAAATAAGTCATACCTATATTATATATGCATTATATTTGATGAAACCTTCGCGGTGATTATTAACTTTTTTTTATACTTTTAGTACTTTCTAGAGTCGATCTCCATTTGTTACTCTAAAAAAATGCCAAGTGTTATTTTTTTAAGTTTGTTGCAATCATTTTTTTAGTGGCTAGTGTTACATTTTTCTTAGTGATGGCTAGTGTTAGATTAAGCAACAGAATATTTTTTTTTTGTTGAAAACAGCGATAGAACAAAAGAGAAAAAGGCTTGTTCGGATCCATACTGGGCTTTGGGCCAGCTGCATCGTATTAGTTTTTCTAAGCGGTTGTTGGGCAGCTCGTATGTGTTTTTCATGGACGTGATTCCTGTACGTGTCCCAATAGGATAGGACTTGTTTTTTAATGCAAGGATACGACTTTTTATTTTGGGGTAGATCCATCATAAATTATTGTACTTTTCCTTTTCTTGCACGCTTATATCTAAAAATTCACAGTCCAGATAATTTAATCTGTGTGGATAAACATGATGGTTTATTTTACTCTTATTTTAATAATATAATAGAAGATTACGATCGTTCTAAGCTCCGCAGTTTAAACAAAATATTGCAGTCCCGCGCCATATGACTCTATCAACAACAAAAACTCTAATCAGCCACAAATGAAAGCACTTAACTCTGACGAGACTCAAGAAAATAGATTGATCAATAAATCACTCAAGATTGCTGTAGAAAAAGTAACTCACTCAAGATATACATTTAAGTGGTAAGATCTTCCATATAATATGTGTTGAAGTCACTGGTCATGAACGGCTTCAAGACAACAAATGATGTTGGTCAGTTCTCGTGTATATATAAAGGTAACAGCATAGGTTCAATTGTTCCAATACATTGGCATAAAAGTGTGTTGTGTAGGATGACACAAAACTCTTGCTCGATACAAACACTCAGATACTTACATTAGAACTGAGTGGTGTCGGGAAAAAAATAATGTGGCAGCGAGAGCGTCGTTTCTACCAAGTTAACGCCTATGGCCTCATGGTGCTGCAAATTCCTCAAAACCACTGGCCACAGCTAGAGGTGGCTGCCAATTTCAATATGCTTGTCTCACCAATTTCGCAAAGTACGCAACTCATCGAAAATTGTGGTCAGTTGCTCTTGGTGGAGCCTCATATCGTACCACTGACATTGCGGAATAAACCTTAGATACCGGGATACTATTCAGCTTGGCCAGTAGTAGCACAAGGCGAGCCATGTTCTTACATGTATTTCTCTTCCTCGATGTCTCCAAGGGTTTTTCCCTCTGGTTCCATTAGCGCCGGTACCATCTACCAGAGTTTTGATTTTGCTGAGAGAAGACTGTTAAAAGTTGGAAAGGGCCAAGGGGATATATATCTTTAGGATCCTAGTGCAACACATGTGGAATGTTTTAATAGTTAACCACTCTCTTCTTTGTCCTTCGTTCATTATCTTCTTCTCCTAAATCCTACCTTGCACTACTGTAGGATTGCACTGTAGTGGCGGGCGCTGTGGGCAATGCTGTTAGGGGCGCCCGCCACTGGTAACATGGCTTTAGTGAAGGCCGCTTCGCCTATCACAAAAAACACTATAGCAGTGGCGGGCATGGTAAATTGCCTTTCACTAACGTCGATCACGTAGTAGTGGCATGCATTACTATCAATTGTGGGCAGCTTTGTGCACTTACCACTGGTTACTTCTCCAGGCTGCAATGAAAAACGCTGCCATGACGGCGTAGATTCCTGCGAGGGCATCGTTAGCGGATACAAATAGCGAACCGATATCATTAAATGGGATGGCATCTGAAATAAAACTAATGATAATAACTTAGAACAAAGAATGAGAAGTACATTAAGAATAAATGAGTAATAAAAATACACAGTCATCAAATTTAGTGTGCCCGTCAAGTTAAACAACATAATGTGCCCGTCAATGAAAAATGCATGTAGTAGTGAGCGCTTTAATAAGCTAGTAAGGTTCACCTCTCTTGTTTGTTCACCTCATCTCTTTAGTGTTATTATGGAATATGTCCGACGAAGAGCGGACCTCCTTGTTTATGATCTCCGTGAACGTGGCTTGGAGTTGTTCGAGCATTAATTGTCTTTTGGACGGCATGTATTGTTCTTGACCCCATTTGAGGATGTGATCGGGGAGGCGTAACGTTCTCACCGACGTATGAATTCTTCCATGTGATGGCACACGTAGAAGCCACACGTAAGACTAATCCTCAGTTGTTTCCTACAACCTATATTGTTCCATTTGAAGGCGATTTGTCTCCTGCTTCCACTGGCTTTGTAGATTTTTCAGTCGTGTGGCCTTCTTTCAGACTCGAGTCAAAAAGACATCCATCGAGAAGGTCATTAAGGAACGATCATTATTTTCCCGGGCTGTTAACTGAATCCCTCAAGTAACAATAGCCCCATTGCGGTCTTAGCAGTAGGAGAACCCAATGGTTCTTGCTCAAAACAAGAGGAACATACCGCGAACATGAGAAAGTTTACAAGTTTTTAGACATGAAAACATATATGAAGGAAAAGGTACGAAAGCAAAAGCGTAAGACAAAGAAGGACGTACACGGGTTAGTAGGCCACGAGGAGGATGTTTTTCAGCTCGCTATGTCGCATGAAATCCATAGGGTAACTCTTCATTGACTGCCAACCTTCCTCATTTGTTAAGTTCTCCTTCTTCATGAGATAATGGTCAGCTATTGCGACATCGGAAACATTCTGGCGCCTTACCTCCATGGCTTGAAAAAATGACCATAGCCTCATTAGACAAATTTCAAGACTATACAACATGAACATGAAGGAAATACTACTGGAATCAGGATCTTTGTCGTCAGCCAGATCTTTGCCGTTAGCTAGCTTATGGCAAAGAAGGTCTTTGCCATCAGTATACAGAAAGTTGACGGTAAAGAAAGAGTTGACGGCAAAGAGCGCGTTTGCCGGCAGCCAGATCTTTGTCGTCAGCTAGCGGACGACATATAAGCTTTGCCGTCAACTAGCGGACGGCAAAGGGGCAGGGTGGCCCACTAGTGATAACCACCTAATGGCCACTTTCTTTGCCGTCAGCTAGCAGACGACAAAGAAAGTGCTTAAACTGACTTCCGTTAGGTAGGCTCTTTGCCGTCTGCTAGCAGACGACAGAGAACCGTGCCCTAACTAAAAATCAAACAC
Source organism: Triticum dicoccoides (assembly GCF_002162155.2). Taxonomy (NCBI): domain Eukaryota; kingdom Viridiplantae; phylum Streptophyta; class Magnoliopsida; order Poales; family Poaceae; genus Triticum; species Triticum dicoccoides. The sequence goes on from NC_041393.1 coordinate 372,323,345, forward strand.
GCCCGTGCCCGACCACACTCTCTCTGTCCCCTTTCTCCTCCCCGAGCCTGGGCCGCCGCCGCCCTGCACCACCCCCGTCGACGGCCGCCCCGCCCCCGTGCCGCTGCCGCCCCGCGCCACCCACATCGTCGCGCCGCCCCGGCGACCCCATCTCCGCCCCGCTCCAACCCCGTCGCCGCCCCAGCGACCCCGACCTCGACCGCTCCCCGCCCTCAAGTAAGTGTGCCCGGTCTTCATGGTGCCCCAATTGCACTTCTGATGCATTGATTTGGTCACTGTCTCCGCCTAGGGTTCAAAATCTGTTATGATCTTTGTGTTATGTTCATATGTACAGTTCTATTTAGTTTTGATTTGCCTGGTACTGTCTGCCCATTATGAAAAATGATAGCACAATCAAAAGGCATGCCCTAGGTTATCTCAATATCTTAGAAGAATATGGCGCGTCACTGGAGCTTCAGCGCTAAGTTGATGGACTAGAGTTCAGCAACAGGGACTTATTTTGCATCCAGTTGTTCTAGGGAACGGTTATCTCTACAACACAATACCTAAACATGTTGGCAGATCTAGGGTGGTGTGCAATTATACACCACTAATTTTTACATATGGTGGAGTGCTAACAACTCCGCGAACCATGAGCTCGAGAAGAACATATAATAGAAGAATGCATCGAGCTTTAACTATCAGTGCGCATCGGTAGGTTGACATATTGTTGAACATTGCTAAAATGCCAGTCAAGTTCCTAGTTTTCAAAGCAAGGGTTCACTGCACAAGTTCTAGTTAGTTTTTGTTTTTGGTTCAGATTGAATGCTCCGTCTTGATTGTAGTTGAAGATCCGCATCAGTAGTAATAAGTGCGAGAAACACAGAAGATCTGGTGTCTGTTATATAGGTTCAGAAATTAACAATTTCAGAGTAGTTTCAGACTTGTTTCAAAATTTTAGAGTATATTTCCATGTCAAGTTTTTTTAGCTGTTAAGAGTTATGGTCTCGTTGTGGGGGAATACAGTACACCAGGCATAGTCGTGTATATGTTGTTCTTATTTTCATGGCCCTCAAGAAACCATGCTTTATTATTACAGTTAATCTCCACCACTCTTAGATCCTCATATCATGGTTGTTCTCATGATCTCAAAGCAAATCATCTTGGTTGAGATGACTGACTAAACTGAAGCTTTCAGGTGATTGTGTGTTAGCAGTTCTGTAAGATACTAGATTAGAGTGGGCACCCTGTTTTTGCTTTCCTTTCATTTTGGTAACTCATTTTTGTACTGGGATCTCTCAACCAACACTCCTAGTTTCTTTCGTTTCTTTAGTTGAATATTTTTATACTGCTAGTTGCCTAGGTTGCTGATCGAAAGAAGTTAAAATAGTTATTATATGAAATTCAACTAAAGTCAACATTTTTGTGTCTAGCCCGTGCGAAGGCACGGGTTGACGACTAGTGCTACTAATAAATCTTGTGCTCAGCTCTAGTATGTCAACCTAGAGCCATCATATGTCCACAAGTGCATTGCTTTTTGAATGTGAAATGATAACTTCGTGTAGTTTATTATCTTCTGCTCAAAACTTTTGCTGCTATAATTTTGTATGATAATGTTGTAAGGGTAGTAATTGGTCTCTTCTGCTGCTTATCAGAGATGGGGGGAAGCCGCCACAGGCTCCGCTCTGCCACACCGGAGTACGAGTTGGATGCTTTCGAGTTCTTCACTATCATACTTGGGACTTCCTCCAGGAGGCAGGTATATAAAAGGAGAGATCTCCCCTTCACCCATCTCATTATGATAACTCTGATGTTTGCTACATCACACCTTGTCCCAAACTGTAGAGGCTGCCTGACACTTTTATGAAGATGTTGGACGACCATCGGCCAAAGAATGTGAAGCTGCGACGGGCCGGCAGCGGGCTTCGCAGGCATTGGGACGTGGAGTTAGTGATGAGGTACAACCACATGTACCTGTGTCGTGGCTGGGAGCAGTTCTACCGCGCCTACGACATGCGGCACGGGTACTTCCTTCTCTTCAAGTACGACGACGACGCCATGGTCACCGTGAAGGTGTTCAACACGACTATGTGTCGCATGCGCTACCAGGACGACGATGATGCCAATACGTTCTGCCTCTTCTTCCTCTACATTTGGCTTGTCTGACATCAATTGTTAACGGTCATTGTTGCATTTGGTCAGACAATGGGAGCAGTAGCAACGACTCTAGCTATAGCCAAAGCAACAACGACTCTGGCTGTAGCAAAAGCAGCAGCGAGGATGATCGGGAATGGAGTGGGGAAGAAGAGGAGCAGAGTGGGGATGAGGAGGTGCAGGCTGACGATGGGCAACAGATGGTGGTGGCTGAGGATGACCTAGCGATGGTGGTGGCTGACGATGGGCAAGAGATGGTGGTGGCTGAGGATGACCTAGCGATGGTGCTACCTGAAGATGGCCTCGTGATGGTGTGGTGCCTGACAATGACCTCGCGATGGTGGTGGCGCCGGCGATCCCAGAGCCGGGCGACATGACCATGCCAATTGTGGTAGAAGACTAGATGATGATGATCTTCCACCGACCCAGGGCTTCGCCTAAGCACCGCAACGATATGACCGAGGTGGAATATGGTGGAGGGGGGCACCGCACACGTCTAAGGAACAATCAAGAAGATCAACTTGTGTGTCATGGGGTGCCCCCTGCCCCCGTATATAAAGGAGGGAGGGGGAGGTGCGGCCGGCCCTAGGGGTGCGCCTGGAGGAGTCCTACTCCCATCGGGATTAGGACTCCCCCTTCTTGCCTTGTTGGAGAAGGAAGGTGGAAGGGGGAAAGAGGAAAGGGGGGCGCCGCCCCCCCCCTTCCTTGTCCTATTCAGACTAGGGGGAGGGGGCACGCGGCCTGCCCTGGCCGGCCCTCCTCTTCTCCCTTAGGGCCCATATTGGCCCAATAACCACCAGGGGGGTTCCGGTAACCCCCCGGTACTCCGTTAAAATCCCGATTTCACCCGTAATGATTCCGATGTCCAAATATAGGCTTCCAATATATCAATCTTTATGTCTCGACCATTTCGAAACTCCTCGTCATGTCCATGATCACATCCGGGACTCCGAACAACCTTCGGTACATCAAAACTTATAAACTCATAATAAAACTGTCATCGTAACGTTAAGCGTGCGGACCCTACGTGTTCGAGAACTATGTAGACATGACCTAGAACTGTTTCCGGTCAATAACCAATAGCGGAACCTGGATGCTCATATTGGCTCCAACATATTCTACGAAGATCTTTATCGGTCAAACCGCATAACAACATATGTTGTTCCCTTTGTCATCGGTATGTTACTTGCCCGAGATTCGATTGTCGGTATCCAATACCTAGTTCAATCTCGTTACTGGCAAGTCTCTTTACTCGTTACATAATGCATCATGCCGTAACCAACTCATTGGCCACATTGCTTGCAAGGCTTACAGTGATGTGCATTACCGAGAGGGCCCAGAGATACCTCTCCGACAATCGGAGTGACAAAACCTAATCTTGAAATACGCCAACTCAACATGTACCATTGGAGACACCTGTCCCAGTTACGTTGTGATGTTTGGTAGCACACAAAGTGTTCCTCCGGTAAACGGGAGTTGCATAATCTCATAGTTATAGGAACTTTGTATAAATCATGAAGAAAGCAATAGCAACATACTAAACAATCAAGTGCTAAGCTAACGGAATGGGTCAAGTCAATCACATCATTCTCCTAATGATGTGATCCCGTTAATCAAATGATAACACATGTCTATGGCTAGGAAACATAACCATCTTTGATTAATGAGCTAGTCAAGTAGAGGCATACTAGTGACATTAAGTTTGTCTATGTATTCACACATGTATCATGTTTCCGGTTAATACAATTCTAGCATGAATAATAAACATTTATCATGATATGAGGAAATAAATAATAAATTTATTATTCCCTCTAGGGCATATTTCCTTCATACTCTACCCTCGAAAACTGTTGCGATCCCCTATACTTGTGGGTTATCAAGACCTTTTTCTGGCGCCGTTGCCGGGGAGCATAGCTCTATTCTTTGAGTCACTTGGGATTTATATCTGCTGAACACTATGAAGAACTTGAAAGACGATCGAACTACTATTTTGCCCTCAACTACGAGGGGAGGTAAGGAACTGCCATCTAGCCTTGCACTAGATTCTCCTTCTTTTATGAGTAAGCTAGCGACACCTAAGCCTTCTACTGCTATGAATTCTGATATGTCACATGTTATTGATGATGCCACTTCTACTATGCATAATACTTATGATGAAACTACTTCTATGCTTGATACTACTGTGCCCCTTGGTGAATTTCTTGATGAGCAAATTGCTAGGTCTAGAGAAAGAGAAATTATTGAACCTCAATACGATGATGATAGTGATGATGAGAATATGCCTGCTATTCCTGAGGGTTATCTTTTTGATGCTGAATCTTCTGCAGCTATTTTTGCTTGCCAGGATAGATATGAACTTAAGAGGTTGCTAGTTAAATGGAGTAAAGAATCTTTTAGAGACAGAATGAGACCCGACCCTGCTTTTGCTACATCACCTATCTGTGTTCTCGATAAGGATTATTATGATTTTTCTGTTTATCTAGATATAATTACTTTGGTTGAATCTGGTCCTTTTTATGGCTATGAATCTGAAACTGTTGTGGCACATCTTACTAAGTTAAATGATATACCTGCCCTGTTTACTAATAATGAGAGATCGCGCTACCTTTATTTACTCAAAATATTTCCGTTCTTATTAAAGGGTGATGCTAAGATATGGTTTAATTCTCTTGATCCTGGTTGTGTGCAAAGTCCCCAGGATATGATTTATTACTTCTCTGCTAAATATTCCCCTGCTCATAAGAAACAAGCTGCTTTGAGGGAAATATACAACTTTGTGCAAATTGAAGAAGAGAGTCTCCCACAAGCTTGGGGGAGGCTTCTCAAGTTACTTAATGCTTTGCCTGATCATCCTCTTAAGAAACCTGAAATACTTGATATCTTTTATAATGGACTAACTGATGCTTCTAGAGATTACCTGGATAGTTGTGCTGGTTCTCTTTTCAAGGAAAGAACACTGGATGAAGCTGAAATTCTATTGAATAATATGTTGACAAATGAAAATAATTGGGCACCTCCCGAGCCACCTCCTGAGCCAGCTCCTGAGCCAATTACTAAGCCTACTCCTAAACCAACTCCGAAGAAGAGAGGCGTTCTATTTCTCAATCCCGAAGATATGCAAGAGGCGAAGAAATCTATGAAAGAAAAAGGTATTAAAGGTGAAGATGTTAATAATTTACCTCCTATTGAAGAAATACATGGTCTTAATTTACCGCCTACTGAAGAAGTATATGATCTCAATTACTTATTCACTGAAGAACCACCCGATATCCCGACACAGGTAGTAAAGGTAAATTCTCTCTATAGATATGATAAAGCTGAAGTCCCTCCTACTAAAATTGCTAGTCAGTGCTTGGATGAGTTTGATGACTTTATGTTTAAGCAAGATGACGTTAATGCTTATTTCGGTAGACAATTAAAACAGAATACCTTTATGATTAAATGCCTGGGTGATTATATGGCTGATTTTAGAGGTGAACTTAAACTTGTTAGCAAACATGCTTCTATGGTTACCACTCAAGCAGAACAAGTACTTAAAGCTCAAAAAGAAGTGCTTGATGAAATGAATAGTAAGAAAAATGATTATGCTGTTAGAGTGGCTACTAGAACTGGTAGAATGACTCAGGAACCTTTGTATCCTGAAGGCCACCCTAAGAGAATCGAGCAAGATTCTCAGAGAAATAATATTGATGTACCTAGTTCTTCTAAAAAGAAGAAAAAGAAAAATGATAGGACTTTGCAAACTTCTAGTGAACCTATTGCGGAACCACCTGAAAATCCAAATGATGTCTCTATTTCTGGTGCTGAAACACAATCAGGTGATGAACATGAACCTAGTGATAATGTTAATGATGATGTTCATGATAACGCTCAACCTAGTAATGATAAGGATGTAGAAGTTGAACCTGCTGTTGATCTTGATAACCCACAATCAAAGAATCAACGTTATGATAAAAGAGATTTTGTTTCTAGGAAACATGGTAAAGAAAGGGAACCATGGGTTCATAAACCCATGCCTTTTCCTCCGAAACCATCCAAGAAAAAGGATGATGAGGATTTTGAGGGCTTGGCTGAAATGATTAGACCCATCTTTTTGCGTATGCGATTAACTGATGTTCTCAAAACAAATCCTTATGCTAAGTATCTGAAGGATATTATTACTAATAAAAGAAAGACACCTGAAGCTGAAATTTCCACCATGCTTGCTAATTATACTTTTAAGGTGGAATACCAAAGAAACTTGGAGATCCAGGAGTACCTACTATACCATGCTCCATTAAGAGAAATTATGTTAAAACTGCTTTATGTGATCTTGGAGCCGGTGTCAGTGTTATGCCTCTCTCTTTATATCGTAGACTTGACTTGAATAAGTTGACACCTACTGAAATATCTTTGCAAATGGCTGATAAATCAACTGCTATACCTGTCGGTATTTGTGAGGATGTGCCTTTTGTAGTTGCGAACGTTACTATTTTAACAGACTTTGTTATTCTTGATATTCCCGAGGACGATAGTATGTCTATTATTCTTGGAAGACCTTTACTTAATACTGCAGGGGCTGTTATTGATTGCAACAAAGGCAATGTCACTTTCCATGTTAATGGCAATGAGCACACGGTACATTTTCCGAGAAAACAACCTCAAGTTTATAGTATCAACTCTATTGGAAAAATTCCATCGATTATATTTGGAGGTTTTGAATTTCCTCTCCCTACTGTCAAGAAAAAGTGTGATATTCTTATTGTTGGGGATTTTCATATCCCCGTTGAGGTAACTTAGTGTTATTCGAAATTTCTCTGGTTCCGTGATTATTTAGAATGAGTTTGTTAACAAGACTTGATCAACCTTGTTAGTGGGTTCATTTTGATGATCACGAGATTGATGAAACTAGAAGCACAACCTTCTGTACCCTCTTTATATTTTCTGTTATCTAGTAGAAATAAAGTAAAATAGTATTTTTCTGTCTGTCTCTTGACTTATCCATGCAATATAAAAATATCCCGAAAATAAAAGTCCTCAGAATGCCATGCCAATTTAATATGATTTTTTCGGGAATATATGAGGATTTACTGTGCAAAAATTACCGCGGGGGGAGCTGCCACCTGGCCACGAGGGTGGAGGGCGCGCCCTACCCCCCTGGGCGCGCCCCCTGCCTCGTGGGCCCACGGTGGCCCTCCTCCACTTATCCCTGCACCCATCTTCTTCCTCTACCTCACACAAACACGAAAAACCAACTCAAGCACGAGGTCCAGCCCCCATTGCTATGATTTTCGATCTCCTTGCTCAAATCACCTCTCGCAAAACTGCTTGGGGAGATTGTTCCTTGGTATGTGACTCCTCCATTGGTCCAATTAGTTTTTGTTCTAGTGCTTTATTCATTGCAAATTTGTGCTGCATAGGTGACCATGTTCTTGAGCTTGCATGTCAAATTTATATGGTTCCAAGTAGTTCCAATGCTTTGTATAGGCTCTAGGCACTTGTGGGAGTTGTTGCTATCAATTTTATTGAAGTTGGTTCACTTGTATTTGAAGATACTAAAAATTTCACATTGTTTCAGAAATAATGAAGAGACTTTTGAGGGGCTCATCGAGCCGAAGCTCTAAGGAAAAACTAAAGGAAGAAGAGCAGAAGCCCAAATTTAATTTGCCTCGCATCCAGGAGGTCTGGCCGTGTGAATGGCCTTCCGATGAATTTTTGAGGAGAGCCGGGATTTATGAGGATTTCTATTTATTGATTGAGAATGCTGGCCTCACCGACTTCCTCCGCGACCAACGTCATCAGTATCTCTTACTCACAAATACTTTTGTGCAAAACTTCTACTTTTTCCCTAAGAAATCACCTCCAACAGTAGAGTTTCATTTATATGACGTTGTTAAAGAGATGACATTAGCTGAATTCTGTGAGGTTTGCAGAATACCCTTTGAGGGCACCTTAGATGAACCCCACCGTAACGAAGTAGAAGCTTTTATTAACACTATCACTGTGGGAGAAACCAGGAAGGTTTCTGATGCAAGGATCACTAGCATACATTTTCCTGTTTTATGCTACTTTGCCTTATTTGCTAGTCATTGCTTGATTGGACGCGGGAACTGTGGGAACCTTATATTCCTGATATTATTATTTTGTTCCATGGTTTGTACCACAATAACTCTGTTAGTATGGGTGGAATTGCTGCTAGACGGTTAAGTCTGAACCGTAGTAAGGGCCCCATCTTTGGAGGCATTTATGCTTCACGCCTAGCTGAACATTTTGAAATACCTATTAGGCATGAGGAGAAAGAAGAAACAGCGCTGCCCCGTGCTTATTTAGATTATAAGAGTATGATAGCGCATGACTTTCTTGTTAAGAGTCGCGAAGGGGAGCTCAAATACAAATTATACTTTGATAAACATCACCTGAGACTATTACTTTGCCTGCTCCTTCTTTGTTTAACTTATCTGCAGGCCCTCACATCGTTCCGTGGTCGGCTGTTCAAGCCTATCGGAATCCTGCAGCAGCCCCGGAACCGGAGCCACAAGATGAGCCTCCACGACTATCTGTTTATTCTTGGGATCCATAGGAGGTT
>NC_041393.1:372333182-372334198 GCF_002162155.2 Triticum dicoccoides
CCAGCCAGTGGTAGCCGGAGCCTTCTTCGTCACAATACGACCCCAGCTACACCTATGGGTATCCGCTAGGCTATCCCTGGCAATAGACCAACTTAGGCCAAAAGCCTAAGCTTGGGGGAATACGTATTTCTCACCGACATTACATTCAAGTTCACACACACTCATTGCTAGATGTCGGTGCTCATACTCTTTCACTGTAATATCCATGCTAGTTTATTTTATTTTTCCTGCTTTCTTCTTGTGTGTTTAATAAACCTTAAGAAAAAACCAAAAAATTAGTAGTAGTTTACTTCTTTGCTTGTAGTAATTAAAAAGAAAAAACCCCAAAAAATATATTTCCTGTTCTTCTTTTGTTTGTTGGGAGCTTTCCCGTGTAAATAGTTTTTATTCCTTTTCTTTTGGGGGTCGAGAAGACTATATTGAAAATTCTTAGTGGCTCTTATATGCATGATTGTTTATTTAACTTAGAGCCCATATTACTTGTCTTCTCTCTTGAGTTGAATGCTTGCAGATTCCAGCTTAGTACAATGCACGTGCACTCTTATTATTATACACATCGTTCGGTTGTGCAAGTGAAATGCAATAATGATGATATATGATGGACTTATTGGGATGAGAAAAGCTGGTATGAACTCGACCTCTCTTGTTTTTGTAAATCTGATGATTCATCGTTCCTGAGTCAGCTATTATGAAGTAAACATATTTGCAATAACATTTAGAGATTATAGTTGCTTGTGCCATGCTTGATTAGCTATGAGTTATAATGGTTTACCTTGCGTGCCAACATGCTATTAGATTGATTATGATGTGGTATGATGGGATGGTATCCTCCTTTAAATGAATTGAGTGACTAGACCTGGCACATGTTCATGCATGTAGTTGAATCAAATCAACATAGCCTTCATGATATTTATGTTCATGGTGTATTATATCCTACTCATGCTTGTACTCGGTGTAAATTAATTTTAATGCATGTTTACGACTGTTGTTGCTCTCTCAGTTGGTCGCTTCCCAGT
>NC_041393.1:372334426-372335033 GCF_002162155.2 Triticum dicoccoides
TTTTGCTAGCCTTCACCTGTACTAAGCGGGAATACTGCTTGCGCATCCAAACTCCTTAAACCCCAAAGTTGTTCCATATGAGTCCACTATACCTACCTATATGCGGTATTTACCTGCCGTTCCAAGTAAATTTATATGTGCCAAACTCTAAACCTTCAAATAAACATTCTGTTTTGCATGCTCGAATAGCTCATATGTCAACTAGAGCTTCCCTTATCTTCCGTGTTAGGCGGGTTATTCTCAAGAGGAGTGGACTCCGCTCCTCATGCACGAGAAAATGGCTGGTAACCGGGATGCCCAGTCCCATGCTTTATGCAAACTAAATCAAAATAACTGCAAACAAAACTCCCCTGGGACCCGTTGAATGTTGGAGGCACTCGTTGTTTCGAGCAAGCCATGGATTGATGCTTGTGGAGGAGGGGGAGTATAAACTTTACCATTCTGTTTCGGAACCGCCTATAATCTGTTTAGCATGGAAGATATCGTCGTCTTTTAGTTGTTATGTTGACAATGAAAGTATGCCGCTCAAAATATAATTTATCTCTATTTCAAAACCGAGCTCTGGCACCTCTACAAATCCCTGCTTCCCTCTGCGAAGGGCCTATTC
>NC_041393.1:372336592-372337396 GCF_002162155.2 Triticum dicoccoides
CGGCAACCCCGAAGTGATAATAATCAGGATACTTCTCGGTGATGGCCGTAGTTTGAGGAGTTCATGTATTCACTATGTGCTAATGCTTTGTTCCGGTTCTCTATTAAAAGGAGGCCTTAATATCCCTTAGTTTCCAATAGGACCCCGCTGCCACGGGAGGGTAGGACAAAAGATGTCATGCAAGTTCTTTTCCATAAGCACGTATGACTTTATACAGAATACATACCTACATTACATTGATGAATTGGAGCTAGTTCTGTGTCACCCTATGTTATGACTGTTACATGACGAACCGCATCCGGCATAATTATCCATCACTAATCCGGTGCCTACGAGTTTTCCATATACTGGTTCTCGCTTATTTACTTTTCTGGTGCTACTGTTACAATCACTAGAAAATACAAAAAACATTACTTTTGATGTCTTTACTTTTGTTACCGTTACCACCACTATCATATTACTTTGCTACTAAACACTTTGCTGCAGATACTAAGTTTCCAGGTGTGGTTGAATTGACAACTCAGCTGCTAATATTTGAGAATATTCTTTGGCTCCCCTTGTGTTGAATCAATAAATTTGGGTTGAATACTCTACCCTCGAAAACTGTTGCGATCCCCTATACTTGTGGGTTATCAAGAGTTAGCTCCAATATGATCCATTTTAGCTATGTTAGCTCTAAAATTACTTATGTTGCACAAAAATGACCTACACTTACCTTATTTTCCTCCAAATTGACATAATAAGCTTAGTTAGCTAAAAATTGGCATAATTACCTATGTAAGCTCTAAAATGACACAAATAAGG
>NC_041393.1:372337738-372341020 GCF_002162155.2 Triticum dicoccoides
AGGGGGGCGCGCCACCCTAGGGCGCAGCCTCCTATCTCGTGGGCCCCCTGGACCTCCACTAACGTCAACTCCAACTCCATATATTCACATTCGGGGAGAAAAAAATCAGGGAGAAAGTTTCATCGTGTTTTACGACACGGAGCCGCCGCCAAGCCCTAATCTCTCTCGGGAGGGCTGATCTGGAGTCCGTTCGGGGCTCCGGAGAGGGGGATTCGTCACCGTCGTCATCATCAACCATCCTCCATCACCAATTTCATGATGCTCACCGCCGTGCGTGAGTAATTCCATCGTAGGCTTGCTGGACGGTGATGGGTTGGATGAGATTTACCATGTAATCAAGTTAGTTTCGTTAGGGTTTGATCCCTAGTATCCACTATGTTCTGAGATTGATGTTGCTATGACTTTGCTATGCTTAATGCTTATCACTAGGGCCCGAGTCCATGATTTCAGATCTGAACCTATTATATTTTCATGAATATATGTGTGTTCTTGATCCTATCTTGCAAGTCTATAGTCACCTATTATGTGTTATGATCCGACAACCCCGAAGTGACAATAATTGGGATACTTCTCGGTGATGGCCGTAGTTTGAGGAGTTCATGTATTCACTATGTGCTAATACTTTGTTCCGGTTCTCTATTAAAAGGAGGCCTTAATATCCCTTAGTTTCCAATAGGACCCCGCTGCCACGGGAGGGTAGGACAAAAGATGTCATGCAAGTTCTTTTCCATAAGCACGTATGACTATATACGGAATACATGCCTACATTACATTGATGAATTGGAGCTAGTTCTGTGTCACCCTATGTTATGACTGTTACATGACGAACCGCATCCGGCATAATTATCCATCACTAATCCGGTGCCTACGAGTTTTCCATATACTGGTTCTCGCTTATTTACTTTTCCGTTGCTACTGTTACAATCACTAGAAAATACCAAAAACATTACTTTTGTTGTCTTTACTTTTGTTACCGTTACCACCACTATCATATTACTTTGCTACTAAACACTTTGCTGCAGATACTAAGTTTCCAGGTGTGGTTGAATTGACAACTTAGCTGCTAATACTTGAGAATATTCTTTGGCTCCCCTTGTGTCGAATCAATAAATTTGGGTTGAATACTCTACCCTCGAAAACTGTTGCGATCCCCTATACTTATGGGTTATCAAGAGTTAGCTCCAATATGATCCATTTTAGCTATGTTAGCTCCAAAATTACTTATGTTGCACAAAAATGACCTATACTTACCTTATTTTCCTCCAAATTGACATAATAAGCTTAGTTAGCTAAAAATTGGCATAATTACCTATGTAAGCTCTAAAATGACACAAATAAGGAAAAAGAAGAAGAAAAATAAGGAAGAGGAGAAAAAGAAAGAATAGAAGAATGTCGGGGGAACCGATCACCTATGGGGTCACAAGGATCCCTTCTACGTTTGGTGGGGTATTAGTTGCACGAAGAGCAGGTCGAGCCATTAGGACGCAGAGCGTTTTTATCCAGGTTCGGGCCGCGAGGATGCGTAATACCCTAGTCCTACTTTATCTAGTTATATCAGTGTTCTTGAGCTTTTGAACTAGCTACGATGTGTGCCTTGTCCAAAAGTCCGAATACTCTCTCCGTGTGCCTCGGGCATCTGATACGTCTCCAACGTATCTACTTTTCCAAACACTTTTGCCCTTGTTTTGGAATCTAACTTGCATGATTTGAATGAAACTAACCCGGATTGATGTTGTTTTCAGCAGAACTACCATGATGTTGTTTTATGTGTAGAAAAGAAAAGTTCTCGGAATGTCCTGGAAACCCACGGAGGCACTTTTTGGAATTAATAAGATTTTTTGGCGAAAGAATTAATGCCAGGGGGCCCACGGCCTGTCCACGAGACAGGGGGTGCGGCCTCCTATCTCGTGGGCCCCCTGGACCTCCACTGACGTCAACTCCAACTCCATATATTCACGTTCGGGGAGAAAAAAAATCAGGGAGAAAGTTTCATCGCGTTTTACGACACGGAGCCGCCGCCAAGCCCTAATCTCTCTCGGGAGGGCTGATCTGGAGTCCGTTCGGGGCTCCGGAGAGGGGGATTTGTCGCCGTCGTCATCATCAACCATCCTCCATCACCAATTTCATGATGCTCACCGCCGTGCGTGAGTAATTCCATCGTAGGCTTACTGGACGGAGATGGGTTGGATGAGATTTACCATGTAATCAAGTTAGTTTTGTTAGGGTTTGATCCCTAGTATCCACTATGTTCTGAGATTGATGTTGCTATGACTTTGCTATGCTTAATGCTTGTCACTAGGGCCCGAGTGCCATGATTTCAGATTTGAACCTATTATGTTTTCATGAATATATGTGTGTTCTTGATCCTATCTTGCAAGTCTATAGTCACCTATTATGTGTTATGATCCGACAACCCCGAAGTGACAATAATCGGGATACTTCTCGGTGATGGCCGTAGTTTGAGGAGTTCATGTATTCACTAAGTGCTAATGCTTTGTTTCGGTTCTCTGTTAAAAGGAGGCCTTAATATCCCTTAGTTTCCGCTAGGACCCCGCTTCCACGGGAGGGTAGGACAAAAGATGTCATGCAAGTTCTTTTCCATAAGCACGTGTGACTATTTACGGAATACATGCCTACGTTACATTCTTAAATTGGAGCTAGTTCTATATCACCCTATGTTATAACTATTGCATGAGGAATCGCATCCAGCATAATTATCCATCACTGATCCATTGCCTATGAGCTTTTTACATATTGTTCTTCGCTTATTTACTTTTCCGTTGCTACTGTTACAACTACTACAAAAACCCAAAAACATTTATCTTTACTTTTGCTACCGTTACCTTTATTATCATACCACTTTTGCTACTAAACACTTTGCTGTAGATACTAAGTTATCCAGGTGTGGTTGATTTGACAACTCAACTGCTAATATTCAAGAATATTCTTTGGCTCCCCTTGTGTCGAATCAATAAATTTGGGTTGAATACTCTACCCTCGAAAGCTATTGCGATCCCCTATACTTGTGGGTTATCAGCATCCTTTTATACAAAAAGAAGTTGCCAAGTGGCACACAGGAGGTGGCAAGCTACAATGGTACAAGCTTATCGCTCGATCAACATAGGAAAAGTGCATTTAATGTGATGCCTACGTGTCATTTCACTTTATTGGGGATGGCAACAGAGGCTATCCCGTCCTTCGCCGCTTCCCCTCGCCTTGCCATGCGTCTGGGCCGACGAGGCATGCAACGCCATGTTGGCCAACCACCTGCTGTGTTGGGAA
>NC_041393.1:372342020-372346813 GCF_002162155.2 Triticum dicoccoides
AGATGAACGATGAAGCACAGATGACCAATGAAGCACAGATGACCGATGATAAAAGGCAGCAAAAACTCAAAAAACATCGTGAAGCCTATCAACAAAAGAAAGAAAAAATAGCAGAGCTCAATGCACAGATGACTGATGGAGAAAAGCAGGAAAAACTCAAAAGACGTCGTGAAGCCTATCAACAAAAGAAAGAAAAGATATGTGCACAGCATAGGCAGATATATGCAAATATGCAGTCAGACCAAAAGAAAGCTAGAATAGAACATATAAATGAATTGAAGCGCAATACAGCAAACAAAGACTCAATTGCGATGCAAAACCCTGCATATAGCTCAACTGAACAAGAAGTTAGTATTTCTACCCCTTCTGTAAATCACAGAAAGCATGTCACGCCAGGAGAAAGACAAACATTGCTGCACCGCCGTAACAAACAATTCACGACAAGACGGAGGAAAAATGTTTCAGTATCATCAGAAGAAGATGCATCCATGACGGAAACCGGCAACAATGACACAGAGCCTCTACATCAACCACAAGTAATGATTTACGGTAAAAATCTAAATTTGATACAATACTAGCATTCAAAGTAAATATACATGTGCTTGTACAACTAACCATATATTGTGGACAGACATCCCCTCATCAATGTTTCCAAGCATGAAAGAAGCAGATACCCCAACACAGACATTATACAATGGCGATCACAATAAGGTGGCTTTATGGCCAGACATCCCCTCTTCAATGTCTCCTACAATCAAAGAAGTAGATGCACGAATAGAATCATTCTGCAATGATGTTCGCGGTATGATAATCAATTGCATATACTTTTATACAGTACTTGAACTATATGCATATCTTTATAAATCAAAAAAATCTACACAGCAAATAATAAAGTCATGTGTGAGAAAGACGCAGCCATCCAAGAAGCGGACGCACCAACACAATCAATCCACAACGAGGATCATGGTAAGGTTATCAATTTCATATATATTCTTATGCAGTACAGAGAAATATATATTATACATATAAGATTACAACACAGGTAATGACGAAGTCATATTTGAAGATACAAACGAGGACGAATACATGTTCTCTGGTGAAGGTATGCTCAATACAATTTAAATAGATTCAAAACATTATATTTCTCCTTTACTAAAAATTTTATGCTACAAACCATACTAGAATGGGGCAGAGAAGTGGAAGTTGAAATCAGAGAAGACGAAGAAATTCACAACCCTGATCCGTATGATTTTGTCTACAGCAACATACCAAAAAATACACATGTGCTCAAACCGGAAGAAAATTGCAGATTATGTCATGCAAAAAAATTCAAGTACGAGACTAAGGGGTTATGCTGCAGAAAAGGACAGATACTAGCCAGTCTAGATACACCACCTGAACTCATGAGACTTTGGACAAGCAACGACTGATGCAAGACATTTTCGAAAAAATATAAGATTTTTCAATGGACACTTCTCATTTACTACTCTATACTGTCACCTTGACAGAGACACAACTGACATGCGAACAGCTGGTATTTACACCTTTCGAGCTCATGGTCAGATCTATCACAACATACATTCATTTGGTAATAGTCACTCAGATCCAAAGCATTTGGAGCTATACTTCTACGACGATGATCCAAGCTTAGAGCATCGATATCGTCGTTGCCGCGAGGAAATGTACGAGCAAGACAAGCATGTGATTGGAATAATAACTGACATCCTACGCGGTAACCCGTACTCTCAACAGTTTAGGAGTTTGGGACAAGCCCAAAACCTTGAGGACTACAGAGTCATCTTGAACCTTGACCAAAGATTGGACCAGAGAACATACAACGCACCAATCAATTCGGAGGTAGCTGCAGTGTGGATTGAAGGAAATAAAAGAAGAGATACTTATGACAGGAGTGTAATACTACATGGGAACAACAACCGATCATATTACGGGTGCTATGATCCATTGTCGTATCCTCTATTCTTTCCAAGAGCTGAACTGGGTTGGCATAGGAAAATCCCAAAGAAGAATACACAAGAGGAATATATTGGTGCTGATAATATCAATAATGACGACGACCCAGGTAAAAAATTCATATA
The DNA here is from genome assembly GCF_002162155.2 of Triticum dicoccoides. Classification (NCBI taxonomy): domain Eukaryota; kingdom Viridiplantae; phylum Streptophyta; class Magnoliopsida; order Poales; family Poaceae; genus Triticum; species Triticum dicoccoides. The sequence goes on from NC_041393.1 coordinate 372,344,117, forward strand.
CTATTATATTCAAAATTAAATTTTCATATATGGTACAGTACAAACTTATGCAACTAACTTATTATGTTGCAATTTTTGCGCAGATTTGGTTAACGAGTTGTGGGTAACCATGAAAGAATACTACTGCTATAAATTCCATACACGACCAAGCATATTCAACCCAATATTGCATGGCGGACGGCTTTTCCAACAGTTTGCTGTAGATACATACATCAAGATTGAAAGCTCCAGACAGCTATGGCTTTAGTTAGAAAATATGGAGATCTTGATTCTGTTCTGTTCTCCGGCTTGAATGCTGTCTAGAAGGCCTTGGTATAGATAAACTTCGTCGATATCTGGATGCTATGGCTTTAGTTAGAAAATATGGAAAGCCAGACATATTCTTAACAATGACCTGCAACCCCAATTGGGAAGAGATCACACGTGAACTAGAGTTTGGACAAACACCACAAGATCGCCCAGACATTGTCGTTCGTGTTTTCAGGGCGAAGCTAGAAGAAATGAAGAAGCAACTATTTGAGAAGGCCATTCTTGGAAAGGTTATGGCATATACATATGTCGTAGAGTTCCAAAAGAGGGGATTACCCCATGCTCACTTTTTGCTCATCATGACCGGAAAATACAAGTACACATGTTCAGAACAGTACGACAGAATCATCTCCGCTGAGCTCCCTAACAAGCACAAGTACCCAAAGCTATACAAAATACCAACAACCCACCTATAACAACGAATAGATTGCAACGAAAAATAAGATGTGTTGCAAGTAGCCCACGTGCCCACCTCTCAACGTTTTCCTATTTGACCTCCCCCAGGTCTTGAGAGAGGAGTCCTCGTAGATCTCTAGTCTTCTCCCCCCGTAACAGGAACTTCCCAAAATGTCTAACGTGAGAAGCCCTAAAACAATCCCTTGATCCATAAGCGGTGGCGGCGCCTTCCCCTCTGAATCTCTGCCTAGCTCCGGATCTCCCTTCCCTATTTTCTTATGCCACCCCTTTTCTGATCTATTTGGTGTCAATCATCATCCTCACCAATACTATTCCATCTGGTTGACCCTCGTTGGATTGTAATTTGGATCAATCACGCAGGGGCAGGCTTGGTGGATCCTCTATGGACAGCAAAAGCCTACGAGATCAGCATGAAGTTCGTCTGCACCTACCCCTGCCACACCGACATCATCTTCTGGCATGACAAGGTATGTACAAGTCGAATGATTTAGAAGTACAAACGTGTACTACTTGCTGCTAACTCGGTTCCTTAGTTACTTCCAATTTCGTAGGATGTCTTTCTGAATTTCACGTGTTTCCACGGATCTTCTTAGGCCACGAGGCCTGTGGCTAAGTTCCTCAAATTCTGCTGCTGATGAGTATGTGAAGGCGACGAATGTATAGTATTAATGAACACAAATACTCTGAACTTGGGCGGTGCTGCGTGCAGGGCGGTGGAGAGTTTACAGAAGCACCTAGAGGGGGGTGGGGGAGATAGTGGCGCCAACGTTCATAGGGTAGTGCTACTCGTGCAGCAAGCGTTGGAGTGGAACAATGCGTGCTCTCCGCTACCATTCATCGTCGGTCCCAGGATGCACCAGCGGCACCACCCGACTCAGGGAAGCCATGAAGCGTGGCTGCACGTCTTCCTCGCCGTATTTGAGGCGCTCCATGGGTTTGTGTTTCTTGTATTTCTGTTGATTTATGTATATTTTTTAACACAAACTTAGCTATATTCCTACAGTAGACTGAAGATGCAGAAGCTACACGGATATTACTAGGTGTAGTTCAGCCATTAGTTGTGCACTAATATATTTGTTTAGCCAAGGAGGAACAGTTAGATACCTATACAAGTACTATGAGAATCAAGATGACAAACCACCGGGATGTTTTATTTCTTACGTCGTCCATCTCATTTAGAAATCTACTAGAAACTCACTACACTATCTTCAACTTTGCATGAAACGGCACTGATTACTATTGAAACGGTAGATTGCCAATTACCACCGCTGTCTTATACTTAAAGTACTGAACTACCCCCCTAAGAAAAATATTTGCTTGTCAAATATATTAGCAATACTAATGAGCATAAAATTCTCAGTATTCTAGATTGACTTCAAAACTTCATGTTAAAAAAACATTTAGCTGGATACCTTTGTATGATTAATGTAACCGCAAAAAAAGAGTAATGATGTTCTGCTGACTGGCAGCCGATCTACTGCATGATTGTAACTGCAGAACTTAATATTTACTTCTCTGGTCCACCCAGGGTATTAGCTTATGGAGGTGACAGTTTCTCTAGAGCATATTTGATTTCAGTATACATACATTTGAAAAACTGGTTAGTGATGTTCTAAGTTACAAATACATATTCGGAATCTGTAGGTTACAAAAAACTTATTTTTTCCTGACTTCCAGGTCAAATATTATTGGCACTAAACTTCTTGTACCAGGCTAGATTCCTATGAGGTTTCTATATTGAATTAACGTTTCTTCACCAGTTTCAAATTAAATGTGACATTTGATTATTAATAGCAATCCTGATTTTTTATTATTTACCATATGTATTTATGTTTTTTTCAACCTTATTTGTACAGGAAAACATTTCCCGAAATACTACAGGGTACTAACACATTTCATCTGAGGACAACCTAATGATAGATAGCAGCACTCTTATAAAAGATGGTAAGATTTTTAGCCTATGAACAAATA
>NC_041393.1:372346823-372348623 GCF_002162155.2 Triticum dicoccoides
AGATGGGTGGTTCCTTACAACCCCTATTTGTTAAGGATGTTCAACTGCCACATAAATGTTGAGATATGCTCAAGCATTAAAGCCGTTAAGTACCTATTCAAGTACATCTACAAGGGACATGACCGAGCATCTGTATCTGTAACCGACAAAGTAGACGAAGTCGAAATCGACGAGATTAAACAGTACAGGGACGCACGGTGGGTGACTCCTCCGGAAGCACTATGGAGAATATATGGCTTTGAACTAAGCAAAATGCACCCACCAGTCTTGCAACTGCAGCTACATCTCCCAAATATGCACATGGTTTCATATCATGGCACGGAAACAATAAAGAATGTTCTCGACCGTGATGGCACAGAAAGATCAATGTTAACTGCGTATTTTGAAGCAAACAGTTTACATGAGAAAGCACGAGGCATACTATACAGAGATTTTCCGGAATATTATACTTGGCAAAGACAAGAGAAGTTTTGGCAAGAGAGGAAGCGAGCCGCTGTGTTCCAGGTTGGCAGGATCGTCTCAGCACACCCAGCTGAAGGAGAACGATACTATCTACGAGTCCTCCTCAACCACGTGACAGGCGCCACCAGCTACGAAGATCTACGAACAGTCAATGGACAAGTAATGCCAACCTTTCGTGAAGCTGCAGAAAAACGGGGGCTCATTGAGGCAGACAACACATTAGACGAATGCATGACAGAAGTAGAGTTGTTTCGAATGCCATCATCTCTACGAAGGCTATTCGCGACAATCCTGGTTTTTTGCGAGCCCAGTGACGTCTGTGGTCTCTGGAACAAACACCTTGAGGCAATGTCAGAGGACTACAGCAGAAACTGCAAATGCAAGCACACTGTCGAACAAATGGTGCTGAGAAATGTTAGGGACATGTTGCACTCAATGGGAAAAGACAGAATCGTTTCCTCTTCCAGAGATCGACAAACAGCATGAGATGACAAACAACCTGCCTAGGGAAATCATCGAGGAGACCTCCATCGAGGTGGACCCTGAGGACATATCGTTGCATAAAAACCTAAATACCGAGCAAAGGATGGCCTATGACGAAATCCTAGCCACAGTTGACCGCCAAAGAGGAGGTATATTCTTTGTCTATGGGCCGGGAGGCACAAGAAAAACTTTTCTTTATATGGCGCTCTTGGCCACAGTACGCGGACAAGGCAAGATTGTTGTGGCGATAGCCACTTCCGGTGTTGCTGCTTCCATAATGCCTGGAGGGAGGACCGCACACTCAAGGTTCAAAATTCCACTAAAAATAGATGATGGTGCTATTTGTAGCTTCACAAAACAAAGTGGGACAGCCAAGCTACTCCAAGCAGCATCGCTAATAATCTGGGACGAAGCATCTATGACTAAGAGGCAAACAGTGGAGGCGCTAGACAAGAGCATGAGGGACATAATGGACAGACCAGATCTTCCTTTTGGTGGAAAAACGGTCGTATTTGGGGGAGATTTTAGACAAGTGCTCCCTGTTGTCCGAAAGGGAACAAGGGCCCAGATAGTAGATGCATCGCTACGCAGGTCAGAGCTCTGGAATTGTATGCGTCAGTTGAAGCTTGTGCACAACATGAGGGCTCAAAATGACCTGTGGTTCGCAGAATACCTACTACGCATTGGAAATGGAACTGAGGAGACGAATGATGATGGTGAAATACTTCTACCTACAAGTATATGTGTGGCAAATAAGACGGATGATAATGGCCTGGACAGACTCATTGACAGTATCCACCAAACAGGCAATGCTTCCCTAATAAAGGATCCAAGGTACATCACATCAAGAGACTG
>NC_041393.1:372348648-372364191 GCF_002162155.2 Triticum dicoccoides
GTACACATGATGAGAATAAGCAGAAGAATAAAAAGACCACTACATGCGACACATACACAAAGGGGAGGAAGAATATGAAGAGCACTACAAGCGGGACATATACGAAAAATATTGTATACACGGAAGTATTAACCAAATAGGTAATGCAACCTTTCAAATTATCTTGTTCAAAATTTCAGTTTCTACTTGATAGGATCATCATTTAAGAAAAACTTAAGTATTTTTATATTTCACATTGCATTGCTTCTTTCCTAACCTTAAATATATTACTTGGATTCTACAGAAACATTGAAGCTGTTGAACCGGTATGGGCCCAAGCCCATCATATGTATCACTTAGGGCCCAAGCCCATGAGGATAAGCTGACCTAGAAGGGGCATCCAGTCCTCCCGTTCCGTGTGAGAGCCGCCACACACACTCACACTCATGCTGCAGGTACTCCTCTCTCCCTGATTCAACATGGTATCAGAGGCCAGGTTCGGCGGGGCCTGACGGACGGCGGCGCCGGCCGGCGAGGCGGCGGGGATCCGGCGAGGCGCGGGCGCGGGCCAGTGCCTGGGCGACGACGGTCGCGGCATCAACACGCTGCTGCGCACGAGTGGTCGGGCGCGGCGCTGCCTGCGCGGCCGTGCACGGGCTGACGCGGAAGAGGACGGAGGGACTCGCGACCTGAAGGCTGCGCAGGTGTTGTCCATGCGAAGGAGTGCTTGCGTGAGCGCGCGAGGTGCTGCTGGAGTTTCTGTGCTGCTGCTGCTGCGTGAGGCAGCGGGAGGAGGTAGGAGAGGTGGTCCTGGAGCTGTCGTTGCTGCTGCTGTTCCTTGGGAGGAAGAGGTGTTGCTTGCTGCTACTGGTGGTGGTCAGTGCTACTGCTGCTGTGGGCTGCTGTTGTTGGGTGTGTAGAGGCTGTGTCTGTTGCTGCTACTGAGTGTTGTTGCTTCCACTCCTCTCGACCGAAGATGGCTGAGCCAACATGCCTTGCTGAGGCTTTCGAGAAGCTTGCTAAGATCTTCGAGGAGTCGAAATCTGGGGCCATCGTTCCTCGACAGGAAGTGGCTCAGAAGATCGAACTGTCGCCCATGGACATGAAGTTAGAGGGGGCTACCAATTATCTGAGCTGGTCCCGGAGGGCGTTGCTGGCTGTGAAACAGAAGGAGCTTGATGGGCACTTGTTGGGTGTTGTTGCTAAACCAGGAGACAAGACTACTGTGGAGGGAAAAAGATGGAAGGTCATAAACTCTATGCTCATTGGCTAGTTGTTGAACTCGGTGGTGCCCCCCATTGGACGCTCTGTGGAGGGGCTATCCACATCCGCTGCGATATGAACGACTCTGTCCACCTTGTACTCAGGTAAGGGCAATGTCATGCTAATTGCTCAGATTGAGGGGAAGACCAGTCGGCTGCATCAAGGCGACGACATGTCAGTGATGACATATGTGGTAGAGCTGCAGGCTTTGTGGGCAGAGAAGGATAACTGCAACCCTCTGGAACTCTACGATGCGGCTTGCATCGAGTCAGGGCGCAAGTGGATTGCACGCAGGCGTGTGCTGAAACTGTTGGAGGGGCTTAGAGGTTGTTTTCATGGCAGGAGGGCATCCCTGTTGCACCAACCTCTCCTGCCCTCTATTGAGGAGACTATTGCTGCTATGTCTCAAGAGGAGGTGCGGCTATCTCTTGAGCATGCAAACATGAAGGCTATGCCGTCTTCGACATTTGCAGTCACTGAGCGCATGGAGTGGAGCCATCCCAACAAATGTCATATCTGTGGGGAGGCAGGTCACTGGAAGTGGGCATTTCCAACTCATGGCAGAGGCAAGGGATACAACGGAGGGGGAACTGGCAGAGGCAGGAGTGCTAGAGGCAGAGGTGGATACTCAGGGACCTCAAGGGGTCAGGCTTCTAGGGGCAAAGGTGGCTACTCAGGACACTCAGAGGATCAGAGGGCTCACATGACAGTGGCAAGAGACACTGGGACGTCAAAAGGCAAAGATGCAGATGATGCTGACTATGGAGACTTTGCTCTCTGGGCCTCCACTGATGAAGGTAATCTAGAACAGGCATCTCTTGCTTCTAATGGGAGTGCTCCAGAGTGGGTTCTCGACTCTGGAGCATCTAAGCATGTTGCTAGTAAATCTTGCGTGTTTGAGTCTTACACTAAGCACCCTCCGTCTCACACGGGCACTATGCAAACTGCTGATGGCACAAACCAGCCTGTCATAGGGGTTGGCACAGTCAAGTGCACTCCGACCATCTCCCTATCCTCAGTTTTACATGTGCCAGCTTTTCCTGTCAATTTGGTCTCCTTCAGTGCCCTAATTGATCAAATTGACTGTCGTGTGATCCTTGACAAATTTGATTGCGTGATTCAGGAGCGACAGACGAGCCAGACAGTTGGGACTGGCACCAGGCGTAGGGGGCTCTGGTACATGGACCAAGAGGTGCAACCAGACTTGGCGTGTGCTGCGACCATGGAGGACAAGGAGAAGGAGGCGATGATCCATCACTGTAGGATGGGACATGTATATTTTGATAAGATGAGTAGAATCTTTCCGGATGTTATGTGTGGGATAGGCAAGGGCAAGTTGACATGTGATGCTTGCGAATATGCCAAACACACACGAGCCTCATATGTGAGTAAGGGGCTTAGGAGCATATCTCCTTTTATGCTTATTCATTCGGATGTATGGAAGAGCTCAGTTGTATCAATGAATGGAATGAAATACTTTGTGACATTCATCGATTGCTATTCTCGTATGACTTGGATTTATTTGATGCGTCACAAAGATGAGGTGTTTAGCTGTTTTCAGAATTTCCATGCCTTGGTGAAGAATCAGTTTCAGGTGCAGGTGCAGGTGATCAGGACTGACAATGGGATAGAGTATGTGAACAACACATTTGGGGCCTACTTGTCTGATCAAGGTATTCTTCATCAAACTTCGTGCCCAGACACCCCTCCTCAGAATGGAGTGGCGGAAAGGAAAAATCGGCATATTCTTGAGGTTGCTCGGTCATTGATGTTTACGATGAATGTGCCCAACTTCTTGTGGAGTGAAGCAGTGATGACAGCCACATACCTGATCAACCGGACACCATCAAGAATACTAAGCATGAAGTCTCCGTGTGAGCTAGTATATGGAGAAACTAAGTTTGTTGTTCCCCAAAATTGTTTGGCAGTACTTGTTTTGTTCGTGATCACCGTCCTTCTGTTGGAAAACTTGATCCGCGAGCAGTGAAGTGTATTTTTCTGGGCTATTCTTCTAGTCAGCAAGGATATAAATGTTGGTGTCCCTCATAGAAACGCAGGTTTGTCAGTATGGATGTAACCTTCAGGGAGTCTGAGCCATTCTATGGTGAGCCAACAGATCTAAGTGTGTTGTTTCAAGAGCTTGACCATTTGCACTCTGTGCAGGATGGTTAAGAGGGGGAGAAGGCTGTGTCTCACACTCAGGAGGATTCTGTGGGCACTAACATTGATGATGATGTGCAGGTTCAAGTCCAGCCAATTGTGGGTACAATTCCGCTTGGTACTCTCACTGATGGTGATGTGCAGGTTCAGGTGCAGCCAACAGTGGGTTCCATTCAGATTGGTAATCTCCAGCTCCCTGTTCTAGATCGGTGGCAGAATATTCCCCTAGTGTACTCTCGACGGCAGCCACAAGTGCCACAAGTGCATAGCTCATCTGACACACGTCTGGTCTATTCACGGCGGCAACCACTTGTGCAGGAGGAGCAGCAAGTGCAGGGGGAGCAATCAGTGCAGGGGGAGCAACAAGGCAGTGGTGCAAGCTCATCTGACACGGTGGAACTGCCTATTGCGTTGCGAAAGGGGACACGTGAAGCGACACAGAAGGCTTTACCACCGAAGTTTTTTGATGATCATGACATTGGAAATTGTGTGTCTTATGAGGCTTTGTCTCCTTCCTATAGAGTGTTTGTTGCCTCTCTTCAAACTGTGTCAATCCCAAAGGATTGGAAGGCTGCAAAGCAAGATCCGAAGTGGCGTGAAGCGATGATAGAAGAGTTGGAAGCACCGAGGAAAAACAAGACGTGGGTGCTAACCATATTGCCGGCAGGAAAGAAAGCAGTGAGTTGTAAGTGGATCTATACAGTGAAGCAGAATCCTGAGGGGAAGGTGGAACGGTATAAGGCCAGATTGGTCGCCAGAGGATATAGTCAAACTTATGGAATGGACTATGACGAGACGTTTGCTCCAGTGGCAAAGATGAACACAGTAAGGATATTGGTTTCCTGTGCTGCAAACTTTGGGTGGAAGTTGCATCAATTAGATGTCAAGAATGCCTTCTTGCATGGTGAGTTGAAGGAAGAAGTGTACATGGAGATACCACCAGGTTTTGGTACTTCACAGACCACGGGGAAGGTATGCAAGCTGAAGAAATCCTTGTATGGACTGAAGCAATCGCCGAGGGCTTGGTTCGATAGGTTCAGATGTGTTGTCCGTGCTATGGGGTATGGTCAATGTAATGGTGACCACACGGTGTTCTACAAACACTCGCTCTCTGATCGGAAGATCACCATCCTTGCAATTTATGTGGATGACATTATCATCACTGGAGATGATAAGGAGGAAATAGAGAGATTGAAGGGGTGTCTAAGCAAGGAGTTTGAGGTAAAGGATTTGGGCAACCTAAAATACTTCCTTGGTATTGAAGTGGCTCGGACAGAGAAGGGAATATCTTTGTGCCAACGGAAATACACCTTGGATCTCTTGAGTGACATGGGCATGATGGGATGTCGTGCAGCCCCTACGCCGATTGAACAAAATCATCGAGTGACAGCTCAATCAGGTGAGCTGGTGAATAAGGAAGATTATCAGAAATTAGTTGGGAGGTTATTGTACTTGTGTCATACCAGGCCTGACATTACGTATGCCGTGGGTGTGGTGAGCAGATACATGCATGAACCAAGGAGTGGGCATCTTGATATTGTGCACAGAATTCTGAGATACTTGAAGGGGACTCCGGGTAAAGGGTTGTGGTTTGCGAAGAGTAGACATCTTGAGGTGGATGGCTATAGTGACTCTGATTGGGCCAGTTGTCAAGATGATAGAAGATCAACTTCTGGCTATTGTGTGTTTGTGGGAGGAAATTTGGTGTCATGGAGAAGCAAGAAACAGACAGTTGTGTCTAGATCAACAGCAGAAGCTGAGTACAGAGCATTATCTCAAGGGTTGTGTGAGATGCTCTGGGTGAAGTACCTACTGAGCGAGTTGAAACTTCTGAGGAAGGGCCCCTTGAAGGTGTGGTGTGACAATCAGTCAGCTATAGCCATTGCTAATAACCCAATTCAACATGATAGGACAAAGCATGTGGAAATTGATCGCTTCTTCATTAAGGAGAAACTTGATGCTGGGATCATCAGCCTTGGTCATGTCAGTTCTGGGCAGCAGTTTGCAGATTGCTTGACAAAGGGACTAGGAACAAAGGACTGTAACTTGGCATGTGAAAAGATGGGAATGATAGATATCTACCACCCATCTTGAGGGGGAGTGTTGAACCGGTATGGGCCCAAGCCCATCATATGTATCACTTAGGGCCCAAGCCCATGAGGATAAGCTGACCTAGAAGGGGCATCCAGTCCTCCCGTTCCGTGAGAGCCGCCACACACACTCACACTCACGCTGCAGGTACTCCTCTCTCCCTGATTCAACAGAAGCCAAGTGACAACTTCAGAGTTGGAATTCCGAACTTGATCGTCTTGGAGGAGACTAACTCATTTGTGTATATACAAATCATTTATGGTATAATTCTCATGTATAATGTCCTGAACGAACAAATTATGTGTCCACTAACTCATTCATGGTTTTGCTATAGAAATCATTCTATGTATATATACAAATTTAGCTATAGAAATCATTCTATGTGTCCACTAACATCACATTCTCTACATACCCCGAAACCTAAAATATACACGACCAATTATGTCTGTACTAGCTGTACCAAAATTTCTACTATGCAATCCTCAAAGAATTTTGACTGCAATTATATGTTTCTGCGTGAGATTAACTGCTCCCAAGTGAATTCTACTCACCCAACACAAGAGAGCAGAGCCGAAACAGACTAACCAGTCAAAAGTTGCAGCCCAGGCCGTAGTGCACAGTCGCCACGCACCGGGGAACAATGTTTCCTAAGCCCAGCACCAGCCGGCCAGCCACGGGCACAGACGCGCGAGCACCGCATCACCCAGAGAGATTGGACCTGCACCGAAGAACTACAACCGGACAAAGCCGCGCCATCGTCCAGATTGACGCCACACAAGAAACCCGAAGGGACGTCGTCGATCCAGAACGGCAAGGTAGCATGGCAATATGAATGACTTTTGAGCCAAGACAATAAATTAGTAAAAGAAGAGTGACTACATGCCCCACTCACTACTAGCTTTACCAGAAGTACGACCAATGTGAGTTTCATATCTACGACAAGTATCATGGTTGCATTTGCAGATGATGTAAAAATAGTCCATTTCTAATATTTGTAAGACATATACATCACCTTGATTCCCGCATCTCAAGAAATTCCAGTTTTTTCCTCCTCAAAAACTGAATCTTCAAATGGCAATACTGTTTCAACTCTATCCACAACTTCATCTGGTAGAGAAATATTGCTACAATAGTCTCCTCAGGTTTCATTCTCCCAGATACGATAAACACTCTGACCCGTGGCCTTCACTGCTGTAGCAATACAAACAGCAGCACTCTTATTTCAGATCATCTCTACACTCTGCATTTTATTCAAAAAAGCATACAAAGTAAGGCAATCATTACATTTTGTTCTGTGCTACTAGGGACAGGTGCTCAAGTGTAGTTTAATCATGCAATAACTAACTGTACTTCCCAAAAGTTACATAACTGAACCTTCCCACCAGTTCCTTGCCCTCTGCTATGCAAATCTATGGTTCAGTTAGTCTTAAACTTTGCATCTAAAATGTTAAGGGACGATGTAATGTTATTGCCCAGATTAACTTCAGTAATCTTTCGTGCTGATTAGTACCTCGCTGCTGAAGTGCGGCACATGGAAAGAGAAGGGGAGAGGGGCGAGAGTGAGGGGTGGACCTCCATGGCGCCGACAGCAATAGGTCGGAGGAGCTCGGAGCAGTGGAGCCGTCTCCTCGCAGGGCTTCGTCGTCGGCGAGCAGGACCATGCTGAGGAAGCAGCGGCCTCTCACTCCTCCTCTACCGGCCAGGAGCACCGCTGCAGCCACGCGAGGAGCCGCGCCATCGATGGTGGCGCGGGTGGAGCTGAAATAATAGGGAGCCGCGCAAGGTCCCGTTGATACGGCGGCGCGGGTGGAGGGCACGACGGTGCAACCACCGGAGGCGATATTCTTCCTGCCCTCGTCCTCCGAGAACGACGAGAAGATGGGCGGCGGCGGCGGCGGCGGCGCTGTCTAGCACTAGGGAGGGAGAATGGGGAACGGGAAGGGAGCTTTTTCTTTTTTTTCGAGGGAAGGCCATTATGGCTAGCTTTATTAAGATTTAAAACGGGATTACATCATTCAAGAGTTTGGGTATGACACAATCTGGAGGATCGTTCTCCCAACTCCTACTAAGCTTATTACAATAACAATAATTTGCTAGCACATGCGCTACTTGGTTTGTTTCACGACCACAATGTCTGAATTTAACCTTCCCAATCATCGATGCCACTTCCACACATTCGGCGAAGGTGACCGCAGCAACATCCCACCATCTGTTTTGGCCTGAGCATTGTTCAATCACCGTTGTAGAGTCCGATTCAGCCTCAACTCTAGGAAAGCCCAAGGAATTTGCCAATACAAGTCCATCCCTCATCGCTTGAGCTTTAGAGGATACCACATCCACGACATGCGGTAAAAAGGTGCATTGAGCTGCCAAGAACTTCCCCTTCTCATCTCTGATTACTGTTGCTGTTGCCCCGACCTCTCATTCTCAAAGAATGCTGCATCAACGTTCATCTTGACAAACTTCGGTTCTAGTCTCGTCCATCTTTGTATCTAGTTGTCTCGGGGTTTATGATTAGCTTCCTGGAAATTGTTAGCAATTGCCATTACCGACATAGGCCATCTAGAGGTTAGTGGGGGTGAGCCATTATGTGTGATCTCCCGCCGGATCCACCACAGATACCACCCCCACTGCAATGACTTGTTTGACATCTAAGCCAGGCTTGAGAGGAAGCGAGCGATCATCCATCAACAGCAAATTTTGCAGGACCACTGATCCTGATCGCTGCCCCTCCATATATTGTTCCACAATATCTTATATTCCCAAACTTTTCCATAATTCCTTCGCATGCATGCAGCCGAACAGAAGATGTTTAATATCTTCAGCCCCTCCCTGGCATATTGGGCACCCGCTTTCACTTCCAACATGGCGATTTGCGAGAATGGATTTTAGTGGGATAATTCCATGCAATGCCCGCCAACAAAAGGTAGAAACTTTACGTGGGATCTTGAGTTTCCAAAGCTTACTCCAAATCTCCGGAGTTTGAGAGCCCGCAGGACGCTCTGTCCTATTTGCATGAGCCCTAAAAGATCGTTCCCACTGCACTTTGTACGCTGATCGAACCGTAAATATGCCATTGCGTTTAGGATGCCATGCAATAAAATCATCAAAGGAATTAGTATTGACCGGAATCTGTAATATCCTTTGAACATCCACCGGATTAAGGATAGATCTGATGATCTCCTCATCCCATGTTCCTGTATAAGGATCCAATAGCTCGCTAACTGAGGTTAGGATAGATTGGACCCGACTTGAGATTACCTTACGGTCTGGACTTGCAGGTACCCATGGGTCCTGCCAAATGGTGACACTCTCCCCAGTACCAATGCGCCAGATATATCCCAACTTGAAAGTCTCCAGTCCCTTCATCACACTCTGCCATGTGAATGAAGCGCCATTTTTAAGAGTTGCATGAAGTAAGTCAACATTTGGGTAGTATTTTGCCTTTAACACTCGAGCACAAAGGGACTCTGGATTAGAAATCAGGCGCCAACACTGTTTTGAAAGCATTGCCAAGTTAAAAGAGTACAAATCCCTGAACCCCGTACCACCTTCAATCTTGGGATAACACATTTTCCACCACGTATACCAATGCATTCTTTTATGATCCTCATCATCACCCCACCAGAACTCCGCAATCATATCTGTGATCTCCTTGCAGATTCCGTTCGGAATACTAAATACTGACATTGCAAACACTGGAATTGCTTGGGCAACAGATTTGATAAGTACTTCCTTACCTCCTGTGGATAGTTGTTTCTCAATCCATCTTTTTAACAATTCCTTGATTCTTTCACAAAAGCGTCTGAAACAATCACTCCGGTCCGCTCCCACCAATGCAGGTAGCCCAAGATACTTATCTGATAATGCTTCAGTATCAATATTAAGGATTTGACAAATTTCAGTCCTAGATACAACCGAGGTGTTTGGACTGAAGAACACACTTGATTTGTTCACACTCACCATTTGTCCCGAACTCTGGCAATAGGTTTCTACTGCATGCTGTAAGGAAGCTGCATTTAAGGTATCTGCTGTCATAAGAATCAAAGAGTCATCAACAAATAAAAGATGTGATACTGATGGTGCATTTCTGCACACTCTTATGATTAGTGGAAGGGAGCTTTTTCTTAGTAACAGAGAGAAGATTTTCTTTTAGGATTTTTTTTAGACAAAGATTTTCATTTAGGTGAACACATGGAGAAGAGAGAGTACGTGTTGAATGTGTGTGTGTCGGTCAAGTCCTTATGCTTGGGCCCAAGCCCAAAAACAGTGCAAAAAAAATAAATAAAAATCAAATATATTTTTACAAGGAAAATGTTTGTCACAAAAAATGATACAATTTCTAAAAAATGTCGTGGAAAAAAATACAAAAGAACACCTTTTTAAAAAATGTGATTGTGTTCAATTTTTTTTGTGATTTTTGGACAAGAAAAATATTATCGATCAAAAGACTATTTCATACACAACTACTTTTTCATCAAATGAAAGTGTGGAGCTGAATTAGATCCCGACGAACGCCGTTAGGATGGCTTCTTCATGTCCGGATTTTATGGTCCAAAATGGTATGCTCAATATAACCTTATTTCTCACGTTAGCCAAATTTTGATATAAAAAGTGTTGCGGAATGCCATATAGAGCATGCTTAATTTTTTCGCCCGTTGTAACGCACGGGCATTTGTACTAGTCATATTTACAAAAATAAGAGAGATCGAGTTCATACCAGCTTCTCTCATCTCAATAAGTTCATCATATATCGTCATCATTACCTTTCACTTGCACGACCAAACGATGTGTATAATAATAATAGTGCACGTGCATTGGACTAAGCTGGAATCTGCGAGCATTCAATAAACAGGAGAAGACAAGGCAATATGGGCTCTTGAATAAAAAATAATGCATATAAGAGCCACTTCAACATTTTCATAATGGTCTTCTCCTATCAACCCCCAAAGAAAAGAAAGGAAATAAAACTATTTACACGGGAAAGCTCCCAACAAGCAAAAGAAGAACAAGAAATATTTTTGGGTTTTCTTTTAATTATTACTACTACAGGCATGAAAAGTAAACTAGCTAAAAGCTACAACTAAATTTTTTGTTTTTCTTAAGGTTTTTCAAACACACAAGAAGAAAGCATAAAAAGGAAATAAACTAGCATGGATATTAAAGTGAAAAAGTATGAGCACCGACAACTAGCATGAGTGTGTGAACATAAATGTAATGTCGGTGAGAAATACGTACTCCCCCAAGCTTAGCCTTTTGGCCTAAGTTGGTCTACTGCCACGGCTGGCCTGGCGAATATCCAAAGTTGTAACCTGGGTCGTACTGAGATGGAGCCTCGGGTTGCCACTGGTTGGCAATCTCCTCCAGGTCCCACTGGTAAAAAAACTATCGTGAATGATAAAATTGTGGTTCCGGTTCTGGCTCTGTAACCGGTGTGGAGTTTTGGTAGGCGGGAATGACTTCCGGCGGAACAAGGTACTTGCTGTTCGCGTTGGTCATGGAGGAAGTCGGTGAGGCCTACATTCTCAGCCAACTCGTAAAAATCATCATAAATCCCGGCTGCTTTCAAGAACTCATCACAAAGCCATTCACACGGCCGAACCTTCGCGGTGCGAGGGGGATTATATTTGGGCCTATTATCTTCTTCACTTTGCTTATCCTTAGAGCTTCGGCTCGAAGAGCCCCTCAAAAATTTCTTCATCATTTTCTGAAAATTTCTGAAATTTTTAATAACTTCAAATAAAAGTGAATCAAACTCAACAAAATTGATAGCAACTACTCCCATAAGTGCCTAGAGACTATATCATGCATTAGAACCACTTAGGACCAAATAAATTTGACATGCAAGCTCAAGAACAGGGTCACCTGAGTGGCAAAAAATTGCAATAAATAAAGCACTAGAACAAAAACTAATTGGATCATTGGAGGAATCACATACCAAAGAACAATCCCCCAAAGCAGTTTTGTGAGTGGAGCTTTGAGCAAGGAGATCGAAAATCGCAGCAAAATGAGCTAGAACTCGTGCTTGAGCTGGTTGGTGATTTTTTGGGAGGAAGAAGAAGTGTGTGGTGGTTGGAATAAGTGGAGGGGGGCCACCATGGGCCCACGAGGCAGGGGGGCGCGCCCAGGGGGTGGGCGCGCCCTGGACCCTCGTGGCCAGGTGCTAGCTCCCCCTGATGTGTTCTCAGTGTCAGATATTCTTAAATATTCCAGAAAAAATCATATTTTAATTTCAGGGCATTTGGAGAACTTTTATTTTCGGGGTACTTTTGATTGCACGGATAATTCAGAAAAAAGACAGAAAATACTATTTTTGCTTTATTTAATCTAAATAAAAGAAAGTAAAAAGAGGGTACAGAAAGTTGTGCTTTCTAACTTCATCCATCTCATGCTCATCAAAAGGAATCCACTAACAAGGTTGATCAGGTCTTGTTAACGAACTCATTCCGAATCGCATGAAACCAGAGAATTTTCGAATAGCACTAGGTTACCTCAATGGGGATATGCACGTCCCCAATAATAAGAATATCATATCTCTTTTTGACAGTAGGAAGAGGAAATTCAAAACCTCCAAAAATAATTGATGGAATTTTTCCAATAGAGTTGATACTGTGAACTTGAGGTTGTTTCCTCGGAAAGTGTACCATATGCTCATTGCCATTAACATGAAAAGTGACATTGTCTTTGTTACAATCAATAACAGCCCCTACAGTATTCAAAAAGGGTCTTCCAAGAATAATAGACATACTATCGTCCTCGGGAATATCAAGAATAACAAAGCCCGTTAAAATAGTAATGTTTGCAACCACAACAGGCACATCCTCACAAATATCGACAGGTATAGCAGTTGATTTATCAGCCATTTGCAAAGATATTTCAGTAGGTGTCAACTTATTCAAATCAAGTCTACGATATAAAAAGAGAGGCATAACACTAACACCGGCTCCAAGATCACATAAAGCAGTTTTAACATAGTTTCTTTTAACGGAGCATGGTATAGTGGGTACTCCTGGATCCCCTAATTTCTTAGGTATTCCACCCTTAAAAGTATAATTAGCAAGCATGGTGGAAATTTCAGCTTCCGGTATCTTTCTTTTATTTGTAACAATATCCTTCATATACTTGGCATAATGGTTCATTTTAAGCATATCAGTCAAAGCGCTCAAAATTCTCATCATCCTTTTTCTTGGATGGTTTGGGAGGAAATGGCATGGGTGTCGTGGTTTTGTCACGGCAGATGTCCTTAGTGTCAGGACTTAGTCGCGAGGCCAACGCATCTATGTGGTAGCTTGAGAGGGGTTGAGCGGAATCGAGAGACGCAACTCAAGACAAGGGTTTAGACAGCTTCGGGCCCCGGGAAACACCATCCGGTAATAGCCCCACATGTTGTTTGTGGCTAGGTGTCATTATCATCACGAGAGAGTCGCCGGTAAACCGGCTCTTTGTGTCTAGCCCTAGAGATTGTTTCTTGTTCTCTCGTCCCTCTTTGGGGAGCCCTGCCCCTCCTTATATATGTTGAAGGGGCGGGTTTACATGACTAGTCCTAGTTGGATTAGGATTACTCTATTACAAGTGGAGTCCTAGTCTTGCTTCCTTTGTAGGAGAATATTCCTTGTGCTTTCCTCATAAACCGGCCCACCAATAACATGAACTGGCCTTCTGGGCCTTGGGCCTTGTCATCCATCTGACCCGCCCGTCAGGTCACCAGTGAGTCATAATGACTAGGCAGGTTGCTTGTAAACCGCCGGGTCAGGGCAGGTCGCCAGTGAATCGCCAAGTGTCAGCCGGGTCTCAAGTAAACCGCCAAGTCCAGCCGGGTCAGACTTCACGCCGGTTTATGCTGCGGGGTATATCCCCGACATTAGCCCCCAATTTAATTTGGATTTATCCATGTTAAACTGACCCTGTAAAACAAACACAAGAACAAATTTGACAGATTGTGCTCCGGGTTAAGAATTCTTGTAAACCGGCATGTGATCATCCTTAAGTCCTTGTCATTTCCTCCTTCTAGAAAATCCGGGTCAACAAGCCAGCTTCATACTCAATTTGCTGACATTGGTTTCTCATAGAGAAATATTGTGAAGAATAATCCACTTGAGTCGGCTTCCAAAAAGCGGGCTTAAGAAATATTGGTCTTGAAATACTCATCTGATATTCAACCGGTTTGAAGATGTAAAACTTTCCGGTTTGATATTACCAAAATTGTCGGGTTATAAAAACTGATAATCTCGGGTCATGATTGTTTCCAACGCCGGTTCATAATTGTTGCCAACGCTGGTTCATGGTTGTTGCCAACGCCGATTCTTGATTATTGATGACGCCGGGTTATGATTGTTGCAGACACCGGGTCAATCTGGTTAGCTCAAAACTGAAAATTGGAAGATATTTGTCCCTTATATCCATATTACCTGTAGCCCCCAAGTCTTGAACAGAACAAAGTGACGATTTGAGATTTGCTTCCATACAATTACTGCCACTTTGAAGAAATCCATGTTGCTCATCTCAGTCACTAGTAAAAACTGAAGACTCCATATATGTAGCCCCCAAGTGCCGGGTCATTATGTAATAATGAGCAGGGACTTTATACATGTAAACTTGAACAGCAACATGTAGACCGCAAGGGTCGGCTTAGTAAGATAATACTGAGCTGGGACTTTTATATATACTTCTTTGAAAAGAACATCATATAATGTAACTCCCATCATGGGGCTTGAACCCACATCCACAAGGTTAAGAGCTTTGTGCTTTACCAACTGAGCAATGGATCCTTCAATATAACGGATTAAGACTTGTGTACCTTATTTTTTTTATATGAGCAATTGGTAGCCCCCAAGGGCCGGCTCATTATGATGTGATGAGTCGGGTCTTCAATAAGGCCAATAAAGATGACTTTGCATTAGCCCCCAAGTGTCATGGTGCATGCTTGCAGTGACATGAGACTTGCATGTAATCTCAATTTGAATAATGTAGCCCCCAAGTGCCGGGTCGTAAGCCTGCAGCAACTCGGGACTATTCCTTCCATTGCAGAATAAATCATATCCTTTGATAAAATAATAGCCATTGCACTAAAGCGACTTTGAAAACCTAAATAAGACCGGTTATTAATAACCATAATAAAAATCCAGCCATGTTGGCTATAATATAATCCAGTATGAAAACCTTACTCATTCAATATCATAATGAAAATTTAGCCAAGTTTGGCTATTTGAATAATATAGCGCATGATTCCAATGGCGCAATCCAAATATATACTAGCGACTTATAGTCCAAAGCCAGGCCTGTTTAATAAACACCGGATAATTTCTCATCATATACTGGCGACTTATCGTCTTAAAGCCAGGCCGGTTTAATAAACACTGGATAATTTATCATCATGCTGGCGAAATATAGTCGAAAGACAGACCGGTTTAATAAACACCAGTGATTTATAATCCTGCTTTATTCAACCTGTTTCTGCATACAACAAGTTTAAAGTGTCCTGTGACATTGAATCACATCGTTGGTTTACCAACTTTTTGTAGTAAGAGTGATAACCCCAATCTTGAGTAATGATAACTCTTTTCATACTATGCCGGTTTATGATAAAACCATACCGGGTTGTGATAAACACCGGTTTAACCATATATAATACTGGCGATTCGTAGTCAAACCAGACCGGGTTGATAGTCTTCGGATTACTTGATCATGTACTGACAACTTGTAATTGACAGTCGAACCGGATTGTGAACGCCGAGTTAAAAAGCAACAACAAAAATCTTTATCAAAAAGAAAACAAAACTCAAACAAAGGCAAAAATAAAAACCATTGTAGGCGAGGCTTTGAGCCGATCAAGAGGTGTGACTATGGTTAAGACATGACCAAGCCCCCAAATGACATCGTGGCATTACGCCGATCAAGAGGCGTGGCTATGGTTCGGGTTCGACCAAAGCCCCCAAGTGATGTTGTGGCATTGAGCCGATCAAGAGGTGTGACTATGGTTCAGACATGACCAAGCCCCCAAGTGATGCTGTGGCATTACGCCGATCAAGAGGCGTGGCTATCGTTCGGGTT
>NC_041393.1:372364669-372400236 GCF_002162155.2 Triticum dicoccoides
GTTCGGGTTCGACCAAAGCCCCCAAGTAATGTTGTGGCATTGAGCCGATCAAGAGGTGTGACTATGGTTCAGACATGACCAAGCCCCCAAGTGATGCTGTGGCATTACGCCGATCAAGAGGTGTGACTATGGTTCGAATGCGACCAAGCCCCAAGTGATGTTGTGGCATAGCGCCGATCAAGAGGTGTAGCTATGGTTCGTATACGACCAAGCCCCCAAGTGATTAATAATACGATAAGCCAATAAGGCAGGATACCCATGTTTGAACCGCGCATCATGGCAGCAGGTCCTCTTCGGCAACCTTTAATTTTTTGCAAGAGATAAATTCTTCTTGAGCCGGGATTTTGAACCGGATATTGAGAGCTTCAAAGCTTTGTGGGAGACATCTTTCCCTTGAACCAGATTTTAAACCGGAACCTTCATTTTCAGCCAGAAAATTTCTGACGGCCTTTCAGCTCGAACTTGCGAGAGATTACTTCCTCTTGAACCGGAAATTCTTAAACCGGATTTGAGAGCTTCATAGCTTTGTGGGAGAAACAGATTTCCCTTGAACCAGATTGTAAACCGGCATTCTTCATTTTGAACCGGACATTTTCTGACGACCTTTAATTTTTCAGCAAGATGGTAGTAGCCTCCGGGACCGGGTTATCTTTCCCTCCAACGTCCTGGGGTTCTTGACTTCACTGAAAACAGACAACTTTTGCTGAGTCATATCATTGTAGCCCCCGAGTCTCAAGGTGAGTCGAGGAGTTGGCTTGAGATTCTCCATATTTGACCATGATATAAACCGACATAAGTTGTATATCATTTGTGTTGATAGCACGATGTGAATCCACAGAAGGTTGACTGCGGCGGGTTATAAATGATCCTGTATGAGCCGTGTCAGCAACTCAGCCAATGGTTCCTTCCAACTAGCTAATTGAAGTTAACCAAACTGTAGTGGCAGCGATTTGTGCGCATGTCCATTGATCCATCCAGTGCAGACGGCGGTTATAGTATATGATAATTTGCCTCCATTTTGTTGAAAGAAAACCGGGCTACCCAAGTTGTGACTTGCTCATACTCAATAAACAGTTCATGCAGACAGGTGAGGCCCGGTATGTTGATGTAGACCAGGCCGCGAGAGACGGACAACAAAGATGACCGCAGCTTCAGAGGCGGCACAGACAGATGAGTCGGCCGCGGCGTTGTAAACCGGCATGTATGAGCGAATTAGCCACATCATATTGATGTAAACCAGTCTGCAGAATGGCAGTTTGCACATATATTCATCGAGCTTGATGGCATGATAAGATACTTAGCGCATTTATAATGGCGGCGCGAGTTTATACACCCATGACATAGCCATAGCTTTTGCAGTGAACAATTGTCCTGCATAAACAATATTGCAGACCAAGGCAAAGGCAAACTGTTATTTGACAAAAATAATATGTGCTCAAATATATTTTAGATGGATATCACCTGATATGTTTAGGCCGAAAATAATCCGCCATGAAGTTGAAGATCACTAGGTGAAACTAAAATCCCTCACGGGTGAATCGGCCGCGGGAGCAGACAGATAAACCGGCCACGACGTTTGTAAGCCGGTGCGGACGAGCAAGTTGTCCTTGGTGTTGTAAGTCTGTGAGGACGCGTGAACCAGCCGCAAGGGCGGACGGGCGAGTCATCCGTGGCGTTGTAAGGTGGTGCGGACGGGCGAGTCGGCCGGCGCGTTGATGTAAACCGGACCGCAGGGGCGACAGCTGTATATAACAACACTATAGGGCATAGTGGTTGTTTTCAAAAAAATAATAAATATTGATAAAAGTAAACTAGATGGATATCACCTGGTATTTTTTGCTGAATGCTGGCGCTGGATAATGCATAGTGCTGCTTTTGTTTTTTGACAAAAGATTTGATTGGTTCTGTGTCTTCTAGTGTCTGAGCTCTCCACATAACCCGGCCGGTACTTTTTGAACCGGAATTTCTGGAACCAGAACTTCTTGATAATCCGGAAATTTTGAACCGGAACCTCTTGATAATCCGGCCGGAACTTTTGATAATCCGGAACCTTTGAACCGGAACCTCTTGATAATCCGGTCGAAACTTTTGATAATCCGGAACTTTTGAACCGGAAACTCTTGATAATTCGGCCGGAACTTTTGATAATCCGGAACTTTTGAACCGGAACCTCTTGATAACCGGGCCGGAACTTTTGCTAATCCAAAAGTATTTGATAATCCGGAACTTTTCTGTAGCCTAAGTCGGAACTCTTTGACGACTCGGACAGAACCTTTTGGCGATGCGGCTGGAACCCTTTGGCAATTCGGACCGAACTTATCGTCGAGGCGATCGGAACTCTTTGATGATTCAGACAGAACCTTTCGTCGAGACGGTCGGAACTTTTCAATGATCTGGCCCAAACTTTCCGACGAGCCGGCGGAACCTTTTGATGAGCCTGATGGAACTTTTCGGTGAGCCAGCAGAAACTCTCCGACGAGCCAGTCGGAACTTCTTCATTGAGCCGGACGGAGCTTCTCGATCCCTAGGATAGCACCCTCCAAGAACTCAACACCACCGTACGCAGGCCCCACGGTGGGCGCCAACTATCGTGGTTTTGTCATGGCAGATGTCCTTAGTGTCAGGACTTAGTCGCGAGACCAACACATCTATGTGGTAGCTTGAGAGGGGTTGAGCGGAATCGAGAGACACAACTCAAGACAAGGGTTTAGATAGCTTCGGGCCTCGGGAAACATCATCCAGTAATAGCCCTACATGCTGTTTGTGGCTAGGTCTCATTATCATCACGAGAGAGTCGCCGGTAAACCGGCTCTTTGTGTCTAGCCCTAGAGATTGTTTCTTGTTCTCTCGTCCCTCTTTGGGGTGCCCTGCTCCTCCTTATATATGTTGAAGGAGCAGGTTTACATGACGTCCTAGTTGGATTAGGATTACTCTATTACAAGTGGAGTCCTAGTCTTGCTTCCTTTGTAGGAGAATATTCCTTGTGCTTTCCTCATAAACCGGCCCACCATTAACATGAACTGGCCTTCTGGGCCTTGGGCCTTGTCATCCGTCTGACCCGCCCGCCGAGTCACCAGTGAGTCATAATGACTAGGCGGGTTGCTTGTAAACCGCCAGGTCAGGGCGGGTCGCCAGTGAATCGCCAAGTGTCAGCCGGGTCTCAAGTAAACCGCCAAGTCCAGCCGGGTCAGACTTCACGCCGGTTTATGCTGCGGGGTATATCCCCGACAATGGGTTTCTAAACCCATGGTTCTCTTCCTTTGACGTGTTTCCTAGCAACAAAGTCTCTCTTATCATAACGTCGATTCTTTGATTGTGGGTTATCAAGATCAACAACAGGTTTAATTTCTACATCATTATCATTGCTAGGTTGATCATCATCATGAACATCATCATTAATTTTATCACTAGGTTCATGTTCATTACCAGATTGTGTTTCAGCATCAGAAATAGAAATATCATTGGGATTCTCAGGTGTGTCGACAACAGGTTCACTAGAAGCATGCAAAGTCCTATCATTTTTCTTTTTCTTTTTCTTAGAAGGACTAGGTGCATCAAAATTATTTCTCTGAGAATCTTGCTCAATTCTCTTAGGGTGGCCCTCAGGATACAAAGGTTCTGAGTCATTTTACCCCCTCTAGTCACGACTCTAATAGCATTATCATTCTTCTTACTATTTAATTCATTGAGCAAATCATTCTGAGCTTTAAATAGTTGTTCTACTTGAGTGGTAACCATAAAAGCATGTTTACTAATGAGTTTAAGTTCACCTTTAACTCTAGACATATAATCACTCAAGTGTTAAATCATATAAGCATTGCGTTTTAGTTGTCTACCAAAATAAGAATTAAAATCTTCTTGCTTAACCATAAAATTATCAAACTCATCTAAGCATTGGCTAGTAGACTTATAACGAGGAATATCACCTTCATCAAATCTATATAGAAAATTTACCTTTACTACCTGTGTTGGGTTATCAAGACCATGTATTTCTTCAATAGGTGATGAATTAAGACCATGTATTTCTTCAATAGGAGGTAAATTCTTAACATCTTCACCTTTAATACCTTTTTCTTTCATAGATTTCTTTGCCTCTTGCATATCTTCAGAACTGAGAAATAGAACACCCCTTTTCTTCGGAGTTGGCTTAGGAAGTGTCCAATTGTTTTCATTTGTCAACATATTATTCAATAGAATTTCTGCTTGATCAACAGTTCTTTCCCTGAAAACACAACCAACACAACTATCCAGGTGGTCTCTGGAAGCATCGGTTAGTACATTATAAAAGATATCAAGTATTTCATTTTTCTTGAGAGGATGATCAGATAAAGCATTAAGTAATTGGAGAAGCCTCCCCCAAGCTTGTGGGAGACTCTCTTCTTCAATTTGCACAAAATTATATATTTCCCTTAAAGCAGCTTGTTTCTTATGAGTAGGGAAATATTTAGCAGAGAAGTAATAAATCATATCCTGGGGACTACGCACACAACCAAGATTAAGAGAATTAAACCATGTCTTAGCATCACCCTTTAATGAGAACAGAAATAATTTAAGGATATAGTAGTAGCGTTTTCTCATCATTAGTGAATAGGGTGGCCATATCATTTAATTTAGTAAGATGTGCCACAACAGTTTCAGATTCATAGCCATAGAAAGGATCAGATTCGACCAAAATAATTATATCAGGGTCGACAGAAAAATCATAATCCTTATCAGTAACAAAGATAGGTGAAGTAGCATAAGGAGGATCATATTTCATTCTAGCATTCAGAGATTTTTCTTTCAACTTAGCTAATAATTTCTTAAGATCATTTCTATCATTGCAAGCAAGAAAATCTCTAGCAGTTTCTTCATCCATAACATAACCCTCAAGCACAACAGGTAGTTCATATCTAGGAGGAGAATCTTCATCATCACTTTCATCAATATTACTAGTTTCAATAATTTCATTCTCTCTAGGCCTAGCAAGTTGTTCATCAAGAAATTCACCTAGTGGCACAGTATTATCAAGCATAGAAGTAGTTTCATCATAAGTATCATGCATAGTAGAAGTGGCATCATCAATAACATGCGACATATCAGAATTAATAGCAGAAGCAGGTTTAGGTGTCGTAAGCTTACTCAAAACAGAAGGAGAATCAAGTGCAGAGCTAGATGGCAGTTTCTTACCTCCCCTCGTAGTTGAGGGATAAATTTTGGTTTTTTCGTCTTTCAAGTTCCTCATAGTGACCACCAGATATAAATTCCAACTCACTCAAAGAATAGAGCTATGCTCCCCGGCAACGGCACCAGAAAATAGTCTTGATAACCCACAAGTATAGGGGATCGCAATAGTTTTAGAGGGTAGAGTATTCAACCCAAATTTATTGATTCGACACAAGGGGAGCTGTCGGTGTCAAAACCGGCGGATCTCGGGTAGGGGGTCCCGAACTGTGCGTCTAGGCGGATGGTAACAGGAGACAAGGGACACGATGTTTTTACCCAGGTGTGGGCCCTCTAGGTGGAGGTAAAACCCTACTCCTGCTTGATTAATATTGATGATATGGGTATTACAAGAGTTGATCTACCACGAGATCGGAGAGGCTAAACCCTAGAAGCTAGCCTATGGTATGATTGTTGTTGTTGGTCCTACGGACTAAACCCTCTGGTTTATATAGACACCGGAGGGGGCTAGGGTTACACAGAGTCGGTTACAAGGAAGGAGATCTACATATCCATATTGCCAAGCTTGCCTTCCACGCCAAGGAGAGTCCCATCCGGACACGGGACGAAGTCTTCAATCTTGTATCTTCATAGTCCAACAGTCCGGCCAAAGGTTATAGTCCGGCTGTCCGGATACCCCCTAATCCAGGACTCCCTCAGTAGCCCCTGAACCAGACTTCAATGATGATGAGTCCGGCGCGCAGATTGTCTTCGGCATTGTAAGGCGGGTTCCTCCTCCGAATACTTCATAGAAGATTTTGAACACGAGGATCGTGTCCGGCTCTGCAAAACAAGTTCCACATACCACCGTAGAGAGAATAATATTTTCACAAATCTAATCTGCTGACTATTCCGTAGCGTGACATCACACCACAGCCAAGCCTTTATTCGAATCATTTTTCACACCCTACCTCAACGCGTTTCGCGAGGCGGTTTCCTTGGCACGTCTTGTCGAAGCAGAGATCGTGTCCCCTTATCACGAGATTCTCATCAATACGGACGTGGGTAACCCAACCGCGCCATTGATTACGGCGCTTGGGGGATAAGCGAGTTTTACCAGGCTGGTGGGGACGCATAGTTTTGTCCTCCCATATAAAGGGATAAGGATTCACCTTTTTCTACCCACGCCTTCTTCCTCCTTGCTCATCCATTCTGCGCGCACTCGAGCTCCAGCGCCCAAGTCCACATTCTCATCCTCAACCTTCTCGAACCATGTCCGGAGCGGGAGGCAAGTGGATGGTCTCCTCCGTCACGGAGGGGCAAATCAAGAAGCTGAGGGGAGCCGGATACCTGTCCAAAGATATCGCACACCGGCTCCGAGATGAGGGGTAGCTCATCCCCACCCCCAGGCCCCATGAGAGGGTAGTGTTTCTTACCCATTTCCTCCGCAGACTGGGATTTCCCCTTCACCCATTCGTCCGGGGGCTCATGTTCAACTACGGCCTGGATTTCCACGATCTGGCCCCGAACTTCATCCTCAACATATCGACGTTCATCTCGTGCGTGAGGCCTTCCTCCACATCAAACCCCACTTCGGCTTATGGCTGAAGACCTTCAATATTAAACCGAAGATGGTGAGTGGCTAGCAGGTGGAGTGCGTAGGCGCCATGGTAGGCAAAATGCCCAACATCACATGGCTCGAGGGCTCCTACGTGGAGACCATAAAGGGGTGGCAATCGGGGTGGTTCTACATCACCGAGCCGCGTGACCCCAAATGGGCGGCGGCCCCCGAGTTCTGATCCGGAATCCCCACGCGGCTCACCTCCTGGAAAGAGAAGGGCCTGCCCTGGGGTAGTCCGGGAGAGCTGACCGGACTCCAAACCTGTATCCAAAACATGGTGAACAAGAAGCTCAAGCTTGTCAACGTAGTCCAGGTCATGCTCATCCGCCGGATCCTCCTGTGTCAACAACGGGCGTTCAACTTGTGGGGGTTCGACCCGGCCCAGCACCAAGCTCTGAGCGAGCTCTTCGACACAACACACGAGGATGCTTGGAAGGTGCTATTCAAGGGCGCCGAGGTTCCCCCTCCCCTTACCGAGGATCGCGGATTCAGCGTGAAGCGCCAAGCCAGCGCGGTAAGCCATTTTATCTCTCATAGGGTATTCATTTTTCACAGTTTAACTATGTGCGGGATCTGAGCTTCCATGCCTTTGACAGGAATGGGTGGAGACATCGGGGCAGATTGATTGTCCAGCCCCCCTGCCCGAAGACCCCGCTGTCGCTCTCCTGACGGAGATGCTGACTCCGGCGCCTTACGAGGTGTCGGAGAAGAAGGTCAAGAAGAAGGCCACGGGAACCCGAAAGAGTTCCCGGCGCCAGGTGTTATCGGACTCATTGTCCGATAACTCCAAGACGCACTCCTCCCGTGGAAACGAGGAGGAGGTAGATAAAGGTTCTTCCCCTCCAGCCGGGGAAGATAAGAAGAGGAAGGCCGCCCCAACTGGGGAGGCCGGAGGGTCCAAGAAGGGAAGGACTCTCCCTCCGGACTACTCCGCCACCACCGCCGACAGCGAAGACGAGTGGCCACCCAGGGCCAAGCCCCTGGCAAGATCGTA
This sequence comes from Triticum dicoccoides, assembly GCF_002162155.2. Classification (NCBI taxonomy): domain Eukaryota; kingdom Viridiplantae; phylum Streptophyta; class Magnoliopsida; order Poales; family Poaceae; genus Triticum; species Triticum dicoccoides. The sequence continues at coordinate 372,372,427 of NC_041393.1, forward strand.
AGTATTCGGACACCAGAGTAATTCATGGCACCGTTTAATTGCACAACTTCTTCTAACGCTGGACACGGTTATGCAGTCTGTCCCGAGCCCGTATCGACGTATCCTCGTCGAGCGGTTCTTTGGACCCGTCAGCCATGAGCAGCGGAGGATCACTTCCGACCGCCTCCACCCCTCGCCCTACGGGCAACGCCGAGGTGTTGTCTCAAAGGGCACCAAGCCGAGGGGAGGTAGTCCTGGAGGTGCCACAAGGCGACCTTCCGGACTACAGGCGCAAAGGGAGCAAGGCCCCCAAGGGCTCCAAGTTCGGCCCTAGGCCGGATACCGCACCGGAACCTCCAGTGGTTCCAGACTCTGGCAAGAGGCCTCCTACTAAGAGGGGCAAGCCTACCGTGCCGGTGACCTCCGTCCAACCGGAGGCACCGGATAATTTGCTGGAGGTGCTTAACGGCGCCTCCATCGACGAGGAGCACCACACTATTATGAGTGCGGTGATCCAGAAGGTTCAGTCCGCCAAGAGCGGACTAACTAAAGCCTGTGCCAGCCTTCTAACATGCTTTGAGGTATGTATTCTAACTGAAGCCCCTGATGCTCTGTTCGGTGTTCACAAAGAAAAGCCGAAGAGAGGATCTAAGAATATCCGCAGGAGTCTAACATAAGTATGTCGATATGCGTATGCAGGCTTCGCTGCTGACCTCTGTCGCACTGACTGCGGAGGTTGATGCGCTGAAGCAGAACCTCGAGCGATCCGAGAAAGAGCTCGGCCTTGCCAAGAAGCAGCTCGAGGAGAACAAAGGTAAGTAATACCTTGTGTACGGATATATAAAAAAAGATGTAGTTGCAAAAAATGACAGGATCATTGTGGATATACCAGGGGCCACGACCGAGGTGGCGACCCTGAAGCAAGCGCTGTCCGAGGCCGAAAACAAAGAGGCCACGGAGCGCACCGAGCGGGGGAAACAAGAGGCGCGGGTTGCGGAGGTGCAGCACGAGCTCCAGGCTCTCGTGAAAAAACACGAGAGTTTGGAGCTTGACTCGAAGACGCGAGAGTCCGAGCTTGCCTCGGCCCTCAAAAGCGCCAAGCATGCCAAGGCCGAAGCCCAAAAGGCCCTCCAGGAAATTGAGGCGATGAAGAACATAGCAGCGGTAAGGCATTCATTATGCAAAGCAAGCACGTGAAAGTGAATTTCTTGTTACTTACCCGAGTCCGGAGCTCTCCAGGAGCATTCGCAGATTTGCCCCGCAGTGTGTCGGATGCCGCAAAGCACTACCGAGCCGAGGAGGGGAGCTCGACGGAGAAGGTGTTCTGGTCTCAGTATATTGAGGCCGAACATCTGGTGCCCTTAAGCGACCAGCTGAAGCAATTGGTCGAGCTCCATAAGGCGGCCGAACAGGCCATGAAGGATCTGATAGTCTGGCTGTGGCTTGGAGAGGCCATGCCAGGGAGCTACTTCGGGCAGGTGAAGCGGCTTGTGGATGCCTATCCTTGGCTTGAGGTCATCAAGCGCTCCGTCTGCATCGAGGGTGCCCGCAGGGCGCTTGCCCGTGTTAAAGTACATTGGGGCAAGATGGACGCTGAGAAGCTGGTGAAGGATGGGCCACTACAGGGCAAGGAGCATCGCCTCCCTGAAATGTACTATGAGGGCGTCCTGAAGGGTGCCCGCCTTGTGGCGGATGAATGTTCCAAAGATGTAATTTTTGAGTGAACTCGCACGTGTGATCCTGTACGCTGAAAACTTGTTCATATGCGCTATGCAACACTTGTTTGAATTTAAAATATTACCTTCTGTGCGGCCGCTTATTAAATCTGAGAGATGGTGAGTCGTCGGCTTCTGCCCCCAAGCCACGAGTGCTAGGGTGTTCGGGATAAACCTGAGCACTTCTTTTCCCATTCTTGGGTCCTTCGAGGGAGGTGCTCAGCACAACGAACAAGGCAATCGGACTATAATGCTTTATCACTCTCACTTAGCCAGAGAATTCTATAATTTTAAATTTTGGTGAAGCCCCTAGTATTCGGAAGACTGAGTTCGGGGCGCTATACACGCCTAAGCCGGACAAAGCCGACTCCTCGCCCTAAGCGGCATAAGTCTTTAGGGACTCGAAACCTCTCGAACAGTGACCAGCTCTCGCCTTATCATGACAGTCAGTTTTAGCTTTCTCTACTGAGGTGCTTAGCCCAGCTGAACCGGGGCACAATCGCAGTAGTTCTTCCAGTGCTACCTTAGCCGATATAGCGGTACGTAAGGTACCAAAACGTGGGAGCCGGGCAAACCCAACTATTGACCCAAGACATGATTCAGAGCCGATGCATATAATGCTATAAGTTCGGGGTGCCACACTTGTGAAAGTGTTCGGACTTCTCACGCCGTATTATGGGGTACTTAAGCCCCTGGCGTATTGACCGTACCAAAATGTACAGGTGCAAAATGTCGTTAATGAACATATATACATAAAAAGGGAAGGAATGAGAATGCGGAAATAGACTAGTGCTATGCATTGTTTATTCAAAAAGGGGTGCATTAAAGCGGGACAATACAAGTAGTGCGATAAGCAAAAAATGGGACTATTTGACATGTCTCCTCCAAGGGTAAGCTGCGGAATGGTATTTAAAGAGGTATTTCGCTCGTTATAGAGACCACCTAGGAGTTCCATGATGCGACGTAGCTTTCGGCCCCCCTGGTCCTTGTATCGTGTGTTCGGCAATTATGCTGCCGGACAGAGCTTCCAGAGAATAAAGTCCTGAAAGAGAGAAAAAATAACAAAGTAGGGAGCCCCTAGTGCGGTTGAGTTGCGTTTCGGGGCGTGCCGTAGTCGTGCCCCTCCCCCTATGCCCATGGTATTTTCAATGCGTAATTATGTACGTGTGGCACGTATGTCGCCGTTTGGCCGGGGCTGGGGTAGGGGCCGCATTGCTATGCGAGCTTGGAACGTGCCAGGAGGTCTTGTTGTAGATTACTCTGGGCGCGCTTGAAGGCGTTCGGGCGTTTGGTCGCCGGACTGGAGATTTGCCTTGAGAGGCTGCTTTGTACTTCTGTTGCGAGGGCCGCAGTGTGCTCCTCCGTTCGGAGAGAGCGCTCTGTGTTTTCATTGACTGTGATGACCCCCCGAGGTCCTGGCATCTTGAGCTTGAGGTATGCATAGTGCGGCACCGCATTGAATTTTGAAAATGCGGTTCGCCCGAGCAGTGCATGATAGCCACTCCGGAACGGGACTATATCGAAGATTAACTCCTCGCTTCGGAAATTATCCGGGGATCCGAAGACCACTTCTAGTGTGACTGAGCCTGTGCAATGGGCCTCTACACCTGGTATCACGCCTTTAAAGGTCATTTTTGTGGGTTTAATCCTTGAGGGATCTATACCCATTTTTCGCACTGTGTCCTAATAAAGCAGGTTCAGGCTGCTGCCGCCGTCCATAAGGACTCGAGTGAGGTGAAATCCGTCAATGATTGGGTCTAGGACCAATGCAGCGAATCCGCCGTGGAGGATACTAGTGGGATGGTCCCTGCGATCGAAAGTGATCGGACAGGAGGACCATGGGTTGAACTTTGGGGCGACTGGCTCCAACACATATACGTCCCTTAACGCACGCTTCCGCTCCCTCTTGGGGATATGGGTTGCGTATATCATGTTCACTGTCTGCACTTGTGGGGGAAACCCCTTCTGTCCTCCGGTGTTCGGCGGTCGGGGCTCCTCCCCGTCGTCGCTATGTAGCCCCTTGTCTTTGTTTTCGGCATTTAACTTGCCGGCCTGCTTGAACACCCAACAATCCCTGTTGGTGTGGTTGGCTGGCTTGTCGGGGGTGCCATGTATCTGACACGAGCTATCGAGTATACGGTCCAAACTGAACGGGCCCGGAGTACTTCATTTGAATGGCTTTTTTCGCTGATTGGGCTTGGAGCCTCTGAATCCAGCATTGACTGCCGTATCCTCTGTATTGTTGCTGTTGATGCGGTGCTTGTGTTTGTTGCGACGTGACCTACCATTGCCGTCCTTGGTATCCGAAGTACCAGGGTTCTTTGATATGTTATTGCCGCAACCCAGCCAGCTGTCCTCTCCTGCACAAAAGCGGGTCATGAGCGTCATGAGGGCTGCCATAGATTTCGAATTTTCTTGGCCAAGGTGCCGGGCAAGCCACTCGTCGCGGATGTTATGCTTGAAAGCTGCTAGGGCCTCTGCATCCGAACAGTCGACAATTTGATTTTTCTTGGTTAGGAACCGTGTCCAGAATTGTTTGGCTGATTCCTCTGGCTGTTGAATTATGTGGCTTAAGTCATCGGCATCTGGTGGTCGCACATAAGTGCCCTGGAAGTTGTCGAGGAATGCGGCTTCCAGATCTTCCCAACAGCCAATGGATTCTGCTGGCAGGCTGTTGAGCCAATGCCGAGCTGGTCCTTTAAGCTTGAGTGGGAGGTATTTGATGGCGTGTAGATCGTCACCACGGGCCATGTGGATATGCAGGAGGTAGTCCTCAATCCATACTGCAGGATCTGTTGTACCATCGTATGATCCAATATTTACGGGTTAAAAACCCTCTGGGATTTGATGATCCATTACTTCATCTGTGAAGCATAGGGGGTGTGCGGCGCCTTTGTACTGGGCTATATCACGACGCAACTCGAATGAGTCTTGTCTGCTGTGTTCGGCCCGGCCGGATTTAATTTTATTGTATCCACGTGACGGTTATCGTCTCTCGTAGTGGGGCGCCCTCGCGATCCGTAGATCGATCTTGCTTGCTTTGTTTTATCCTCCAATATGTCTCGCAGGTCTAGCATATTTCCATGTGCCTTGATATTTTTCTTTGAATGGCGACGGGGTGCGGCTTGAGCTTTTGGCTGAAATATCTCTCTTTCGCTGTCGCGAGGTGGCCGATTAGCCGCGTCATAAGCTGGGGATGTAGGTTTTAATGCTTCCTCCTCTAATTGGGGTAGCAACCTGCGCTTTGGGTAGCTCTTGGAGGGGCGTTCGAGTTCATATTCCTCGGCTGCAAGGACTTCAGTCCATCTGTCAGCTAGCAGGTCTTGATCAGCTCTAAGCTGCTGTTGCTTTTTCTTAAGGCTATTCGCTGTGGCCATAAGCCGATGCTTGAAGCGCTCTTGTTCGGCAGGATCCTCAGGCACGACAAATTCATCGTTGTCGAGGCTTGCCTCGTCTTCGGAGGGAGGCATCTAATTATCATCCTCTACCGCTCTATCTGCCGCTCTCTCAGGAGGGCTAGCTTCTCCATCCTCCTGCGCTGAATTTGCTGGAGGGAGTTGTCTTCGGCACTGTCCAGAGTGTTATTATCTCCTATGCCGGTATCACCGTTTTTGCTTTGGTGGGACTTAGAGCGGCGCCGCTGACGCTGACGCTTGGGTTGCTTCTTGGAGGGGTCATCCCCCGTTGTCCCGTCGCCATTGCCTTCTTTGGGTGTATCCACCATATATATATATATATCATATGATGAGGTGGCTGTCCAGGGCCCTGTGGGCGGTGGTTCCTGTTTGTCTCCTGCATCGTCGTCCATATCGTCGATGTCTTCGGAGTCGAAGTCGAGCATGTCGGTCAAATCATCGACAGTGGCTACGAAGTGGGTGGTGGGTGGGTGTCGAATTTCTTTGTCATCCGCATCCCAATCCCGCCGGTCATAATCTGGCCAGGACTCTCCTGACAAGGAGAGAGACCTCAGTGAGTTCAGTATGTCACCGAAGGGTGAGTGCTGAAGGATATCCGCGGCGGTGAACTTCATGATCGGCGCCCAATCGGATTCGATTGGCAGGGGCACGGGTGGTTCGGAGTCCGGAGGGGAGTCCGGCAATTTGGAGTCACGGGCCTCGCGAAGGGTAAAGCTGGTATTCGGCTCGATCGCCGTTGAGGCTGCGGCCTCCATGGCGGGGTCTAACCACCCGTCCACGGATGGCGCAATTGGCTTCGAATTGAAGGTCGGAGCAGTTGCAGGTGTTGGGGAATGTTGCAGAAAATTAAAATTTTTCCTACGGTTTCACCAAGATCCATCTATGAGTTCATCTAAGTAACGAGTCAAGGGAGTGAGTTTGCATCTACATACCACTTGTAGATCGCGTGCGGAAGCTTTCAAGGGGATGGTGATGATGGAGTCGTACTCGACGTGATTCAGATCACCGATGTCCAAGTGCTGAACGGACAGCACCTCCGCGTTCAACACACGTACGGGACGGGAGACATCTCCTCCTTCTTGATCCAGCAAGGGGGAAGGAGAGGTTGAGGAAGATCGCTCCAACGGCAGCACGATGGCATGGTGGTGTTGGTGCAGCAGTACTTCGACAGGGCTTCGCAAGCGCGTAATGGAGGAGGAGATGTGTTGGGGAGGGGAGGGGCTGCGCCTTGGATGTGTGTCCAGCAGCCCTCCCCTCACCCCTCTATTTATAGGGGAAGGGGCAAGGGGGGCCGACCCCTCTAGATGGGATCTAGAGGGGGGCGGCGGCCAGGGAGGGGGGACTTGCCCCCCAAGCAAGGGGGGGCGCCCCCCTTAGGGTTTCCCCCCCCCAACCCTAGGCGCATGGGCCCAAGGTGGGGGGCGCGCCCAGCCCTCCAGGGGATGGCTCCCTCCCCTTTGCGGCCCATGTGGCCCTCCGGGAGGGGTGGCCCCTCCCGGTGGACCCTCGGAACCTCTCCGGTGGCCCCGGTACAATACCGATAAGCCCCTGAAACTTTCCGGTGTCCGTATGACAACTTCCCATATGTAAAACTTCACCTCCGGACCATTCCAGAACTCCTCGTGATGTCCGGGATCTCATCCGGGACTCCGAACAACATTCGGTAATCACATACTAGTCTTCCTAATAACCCTAGCGTCACCGAACCTTAAGTGTGTAGACCCTACGGGTTCGGGAGACATGCGGACATGACCAAGACGACTCTCGGGCAATAACCAACAGCGGAATCTGGATACCCATGTTGGCTCCCACATGCTCCTCGATTATTTCATCGGTTGAAGCACGATGTCGAGGATTCGATCAAACCCCGTATACAATTCCCTTTGTCAATCGGTACGTTACTTGCCCGAGACTCGATCGTCGGTATCCCAATACCTTGTTCAGTCTCGTTACCGGCAAGTCACTTTACTCGTACCGTAATGCATGATCCCGTGACCAACCACTTGGTCACTTTGAGCTCATTATGATGATGCATTACCGAGTGGGCCCAGAGATACCTCTCCGTCATACGGAGTGACAAATCCCAGTCTCGATCCGTGTCAACCCAACAGACACTTTCGGAGATACCTGTAATGCACCTTTATAGTCACCCAGTTACGCTGTGACGTTTGATACACCCAAAGCACTCCTACGGTATCCGGGAGTTACATGATCTCATGGTCGAAGGAAGAGATACTTGACATTGGAAAAGCTCTAGCAAACGAACTACACGATCTTTGTGCTATGCTTAGGATTGGGTCTTGTCCATCACATCATTCTCCTAATGATGTGATACCGTTATCAACGGCATCCAATGTCCATAGCCAGGAAACCATGACTATCTGTTGATCACAACGAGCTAGTCAACTAGAGGCTCACTAGGGACATATTGTGGTCTATGTATTCACACGTGTATTACGATTTCCGGATAATACAGTTATAGCATGAATAAAAGACAATTACCATGAACAATGAAATATAATAATACTTTTATTATTGCCTCTAGGGAATATTTCCAACAGTCTCCCACTTGCACTAGAGTCACCAATCTAGTTACATTGTGATGAATCGAACACCCATAGAGTTCTGGTGTTGATCATGTTTTGCTCGCGAGAGAGGTTTAGTCAATGGATCTGCGACATTCAGATCCGTATGTACTTTGCAAATATCTATGTCTCCATCTTGAACATTTTCACGGATGGAGTTGAAATGACGCTTGATGTGCCTGGTCTTCTTGTGAAACCTGGGCTCCTTGGCAAGGGCAATAGCTGCAGTGTTGTCACAAAAGAGTTTGATCGTCCCCGACGCATTGGGTATGACTCCTAGGTCGGTGATGAACTCCTTCACCCAAATCGCTTCATGCGCTGCCTCCGAGGCTGCCATGTACTCCGCTTCACACGTAGATCCCGCCACGACGCTCTACTTGCAGCTGCACCAGCTTACTGCTCCACCATTCAACATATACACGTATCCGGTTTGTGACTTAGAGTCATCCAGATCTGAGTCGAAGCTAGCGTCGACGTAACCCTTTACGACGAGCTCTTCATCTCCTCCATAAACGAGAAACATGTCCTTTGTCCTTTTCTGGTACTTCAGGATATTCTTGACTGCTGTCCAGTGTTCCTTGCCGGGATTACTTTGATATCTTTCTACCAAACTTACGGCAAGGTTTACATTAGGCCTGGTACACAGCATGGCATACATAATAGATCCTATGGCTGAAGCATAGGGGATGACACTCATCTCTTCTTTATCCTTTGCCGTGGTCGGTGACTGAGCCGAGCTCAGTCTCACACCTTGTAACATAGGCAAGAACCCTTTCTTGGACTGATCCATTTTGAACCTTTTCAAAATCTTATCAAGGTATGTGCTTTGTGAAAGACCTATGAGGCGTCTCGATCTATCTCTATAGATCTTGATGCCTAATATATAAGCAGCTTCTCCAAGGTCCTTCATTGAAAAACACTTATTCAAGTAGGCCTTAATGCTGTCCAGAAGTTTTATATCATTTCCCATCAAAGAGTATGTCATCTACATATAATATGAGAAATGCTACAGAGCTCCCACTCACTTTCTTGTAAACGCAGGCTTCTCCATAAGTCTGCATAAACCCAAACGCTTTGATCATCTCATCAAAGCGAATGTTCCAACTCCGAGATGCTTGCACCAGTCCATAAATGGATCGCTGGAGCTTGCATACTTTGTTAGCGTTCTTAGGATCGACAAAACCTTCCGGCTGCATCATATACAACTCTTCCTTAAGATGTCCGTTAAGGAATGCCGTTTTGACGTCCATCTGCCATATCTCATAATCATAGTATGCGGAAATTGCTAACATGATTCGGACGGACTTCAGCTTCGCTACGGGAGAGAATGTCTCATCGTAGTCAATCCCTTGAACTTGTCGATAACCCTTAGCGACAAGTCGAGCTTTATAGATGGTAACATTACCATCCGCGTCCGTCTTCTTCTTAAAAATCCATTTGTTTTCTATCGCTCGCCGATCATCGGGCAAGTCTGTCAAAGTCCATACTTTGTTTTCATACATGGATTCTATCTCGGATTTCATGGCTTCAAGCCATTTGTTGGAATCTGGGCCCGCCGTCGCTTCTTCATAGTTCGAAGGTTCACCGTTGTCTAACAACATGATTTCCAAGACAGGGTTGCCGTACCACTCTGGTGCGGAACGTGTCCTTGTGGACCTACGAAGTTCAGTAGCAACTTGATCCGAAGTACCTTGATCATCATCATTGTTTTCCTCTTTAGTTGGTGTGGGCATCACAGGAACATTTTCCTGAGCTGCACCACTTTCCCGTTCGAGAGGTAGTACTTCATCGAGTTCTACTTTCCTCCCACTTACTTCTTTCGAGAGAAACTCTTTTTCCAGAAAGCATCCATTCTTAGCAACAAAGATCTTGCCCTCGGATCTTAAGTAGAAGGTATACCCGACAGTTTCCTTAGGGTATCCTATGAAGACACATTTTTCCGACTTGGATTTGAGCTTTTCAGGTTGAAGTTTCTTGACATAAGCATCGCATCCCCAAACTTTTAGAAACGACAGCTTAGGTTTCTTCCCAAACCATAATTCATACGGTGTCGTCTCAATGGATTTAGACGGTGCCCTATTTAAAGTGAATGTAGCTGTCTCTAGAGCGTATCCCCAAAATGAAAGCGGTAAATCGGTAAGAGACATCATAGACCGCACCATATCCAATAGAGTGCGATTACGATGTTCAGACACACCGTTACGCTGAGGTGTTCCAGGCGGCGTGAGTTGTGAAACGATTCCACATTTCCTTAAGTGTGTACCAAATTCGTGACTTAAGTATTCTCCTCCACGATCTGATCGTAGGAACTTTATCTTTCGGTCACGTTGATTCTCTACCTCATTCTGAAATTCCTTGAACTTTTCGAAGGTCTCAGACTTGTGTTTCATTAAGTAGACATACCCATATCTACTTAAGTCATCAGTGAGAGGGAGAACATAACGATATCCTCCACGAGCCTCAACGCTCATTGGACCGCACACATCCGTATGTATGATTTCCAACAAGTTGGTTGCTCGCTCCATTGTTCCGGAGAACGGAGTCTTGGTCATTTTGCCCATGAGGCATGGTTCGCATGTGTCAAACGATTCATAATCAAGAGACTCTAAAAGTCCATCAGCATGGAGCTTCTTCATGCGCTTGACACCAATGTGACCAAGGTGGCAGTGCCACAAGTATGTGGGACTATCGTTACCAACTTTACATCTTTTGGCATCCACACTATGAATATGTGTAATATTATGCTCGAGATTCATTAAGAATAAACCATTGACCATCGGAGCATGACCATAAAACATATCTCTCATATAAATAGAACAACCATTATTCTCGGATTTAAATGAGTAGCCATCTCGTATTAAACGAGATCCTGATACAATGCTCATGCTCAAACTTGGCACTAAATAACAATTATTAAGGTTCAAAACTAATCTCGTAGGTAAATGTAGAGGCAGCGTGCCGACGGCGATCACATCGACTCTGGAACCATTCCCGACGCGCATCGTCACCTCGTCCTTCGCCAGTCTCCGTTTATTCCGCAGCTCCTGCTGTGAGTTACAAATATGAGCAACAGCACCGGTATCAAATACCCAGGAGTTACTACGAGTACTGGTAAGGTACACATCAATTACATGTATATCAAATATACCTTTGGTGTTGCCGGCCTTCTTATCCGCTAAGTATTTGGGGCAGTTCTGCTTCCAGTGACCCTTCCCCTTGCAATAAAAGCACTCAGTCTCAGGCTTGGGTCCATTCTTTGACTTCTTCCCGGTAACTGGCTTACCGGGCGCGGTAACATCCTTGCCGTCCTTCTTGAAGTTCTTCTTGCCCTTGCCCTTCTTGAACTTAGTGGTCTTATTGACCATCAACACTTGATGTTCTTTCTTGATTTCAGCCTCTGCTGACTTCAGCACTGAGAACACTTCAGGAATGGTCTTCACCATCCCCTGCATGTTGTAGTTCATCACAAAGCTCTTATAGCTTGGTGGGAGCGGTTGGAGGATTCTGTCAATGACCGCCTCATCTGGGAGGTTAATGTTCAGCTGGGTCATACGGTTGTGCAACCCAGACATCTTGAGTATGTGCTCACTGACAGAACTGTTTTCCTCCATCTTACAACTATAGAACTTGTCGGGGACATCACATCTCTCGACCCGGGCATGAGCTTGGAAAACTAGTTTCAGCTCTTCGAACATCTCATATGCTCCGTGATGCTCAAAACACTTTTGGAGCCCCGGTTCTAAGCTGTAAAGCATGCCGCACTGAACGAGGGAGTAATCATCAGCACGAGTTTGCCAAGCGTTCATAACGTCTTGGTTCTCTAGGACGGGAGCGTCACCTAGCGGTCCTTCTAGGACATATTGCTTCCTGGCAGCTATGAGGATGATCCTCAGGTTCCAGACCCAGTCCGTATAGTTGCTGCCATCATCTTTCAGCTTGGTTTTCTCTAGGAACACGTTGAAGTTCAAGTTGACATGAGCTTTGGCCATTTGATCTACAAGACATATTTGCAAAAGTTTTAGACTAAGTTCATGATAATTAAGTTCATCTAATCAAATTATGAACTCCCACTCAGATTAGACATCCCTCTAGTCATCTAAGTGTTACACGATCTGAGTCGACTAGCCCGTGTCCGATCATCACGTGAGACGGACTAGTCATCGTCGGTGAACATCTTCATGTTGATCGTATCTTCCATACGACTCGTGTTCGACCTTTCGGTCTTCGTGTTCCGAGGCCATGTCTGTACATGCTAGGCTCGTCAAGTTAACCCTAAGTGTTTTGCTGTGTAAAACTGTCTTACACCCGTTGTATGTGAACGTAAGGATCTATCACACCCGATCATCACGTGGTGCTTCGAAACGACGAACTGTAGCAACGGTGCACAGTTAGGGGAGAACACTTCTTGAAATTGTTGTAAGGGATCATCTTATTTACTACCGTCATCCTAAGTAAACAAGATGCATAAACATAATAAACATCACATGCAATTATATAGTTGTGACATGATATGGCCAATATCATATAGCTCCATTGATCTCCATCTTCGGGGCTCCATGATCATCTTGTCACCGGCATGACACCATGATCTCCATCATCATGATCTCCATCATCATGATCTCCATCATCGTGTCTTCATGAAGTTGTCACGCCAATGACTACTTCTACTTCTATGGCTAACGCGTTTAGCAATAAAGTAAAGTAGTTTACATGGCGTTCTTCAATGACACGCAGGTCATACAAAAAATAAAGACAACTCCTATGGCTCCTGCCGGTTGTCATACTCATCGACATGCAAGTCGTGAATCCTATTACAAGAACATGATCTCATACATCACAATTCATCATTCATCACAACTTCTGGCCATATCACATCACATGAACAATCGCTGCAAAAACAAGTTAGACGTCCTCTAATTGTTGTTGCATCTTTTACGTGGCTGCAATTGGGTTCTAGCAAGAACGTTTTCTTACCTACGAATAACCACAACGTGATTTTGTCAACTTCTATTTACCCTTCATAAGGACCCTTTTCATCGAATCCGCTTCAACTAAAGTGGGAGAGACAGACACCCGCCAGCCACCTTATGCAACTAGTGCATGTCAATCGGTGGAACCGGTCTCACGTAAGCGTACGTGTAAGGTTGGTCCGGGCCGCTTCATCCCACAATACCGTTGAAACAAGAAAAGACTAGTAGTGGCAAGCAAGTTGACAAGATCCACGCCCACAACAAAATTGTGTTCTACTCGTGCATTAGAGAACTACGCATAGACCTAGCTCATGATGCCACTGTTGGGGAACGTTGCAGAAAATTAAATTTTTTCCTATGGTTTCACCAAGATCCATCTATGAGTTCATCTAAGCAACGAGTCAAGGGAGTGAGTTTGCATCTACATACCACTTGTAGATCGCGTGCGGAAGCTTTCAAGGGGATGGTGATGATGGAGTCGTACTCGACGTGATTCAGATCATCGATGTCCAAGTGCTGAACGGACAACACCTCTGCGTTCAACACACGTACGGGACGGGAGACGTCTCCTCCTTCTTTATCCAGCAAGGGGGAAGGACAGGTTGAGGAAGATCGCTCCAACGGCAGCACGACGGCGTGGTGGTGTTGGTGCAGCAGTACTCCGACAGGGCTTTGCAAGCGCGTAATGGAGGAGGAGATGTGTTGGGGAGGGGAGGGGCTGCGCCTTGGATGTGTGTCCAGCAGCCCTCCCCTCACCCCTCTATTTATAGGGGAAGGGGCAAGGGGGGCCGACCCCTCTAGATGGGATCTAGAGGGGGGCGGCGGCCAGGGAGGGGGGACTTGCCCCCCAAGCAAGGGGGGCGCCCCCCTTAGGGTTTCCCCCCCAACCCTAGGCGCATGGGCCCAAGGTGGGGGCGCGCCCAGCCCTCCAGGGGATGGCTCCCCCCCCTTTGCGGCCCATGTGGCCCTCCGGGAGGGGTGGCCCCTCCCGGTGGACCCCCGGAACCTCTCTGGTGGCCCCGGTACAATACCGATAAGCCCCCGAAACTTTCCGGTGTCCGTATGACAACTTCCCATATATAAAACTTCACCTCCGGACCATTCCGGAACTCCTCGTGACATCCGGGATCTCATCCAGGACTCCGAACAACATTCGGTAATCACATACTAGTCTTCCTAATAACCCTAGCGTCACCGAACCTTAAGTGTGTAGACCCTACGGGTTCGGGAGACATGCAGACATGACCGAGACGACTCTCGGGCAATAACCAACAGCGGGATCTGGATACCCATGTTGGCTCCCACATGCTCCTCGATGATTTCATCGGTTGAACCACGATGTCGAGGATTCGATCAAACTCCGTATACAATTCCCTTTGTCAATCGGTATGTTACTTACCCGAGACTCGATCGTCGGTATCCCAATACCTTGTTCAGTCTCGTTACCGGCAAGTCACTTTACTCGTACCGTAATGCATGATCCCGTGAGCAACCACTTGGTCAATTTGAGCTCATTATGATGATGCATTACCGAGTGGGCCCAGAGATACCTCTCCGTCATACGGAGTGACAAATCCCAGTCTCGATCCGTGTCAACCCAACAGACACTTTCGGAGATACCTATAATGCACCTTATAATCACCCAGTTACGTTGTGACGTTTGACACACCCAAAGCACTCCTACGGTATCCGGGAGTTACACGATCTCATGGTCGAAGCAAGAGATACTTGACATTGGAAAAGCTCTAGCAAACGAACTACACGATCTTTGTGCTATGCTTAGGATTGGGTCTTGTCCATCACATCATTCTCCTAATGATGTGATCCCGTTATCAACGACATCCAATGTCCATAGCCAGGAAACCATGACTATCTGTTGATCACAACGAGCTAGTCAACTAGAGGCTCACTAGGGACATATTGTGGTATATGTATTCACACATGTATTACGATTTCCGGATAATACAGTTATAGCATGAATAAAAGACAATTACCATGAACAATGAAATATAATAATACTTTTATTATTGCCTCTAGGGCATATTTCCAACAGCAGGCGCGGTCTCCTGAACACTGTCCGGCGGCAGAGCTAAATCATGCCCATTGTGACAGTGCGGCGCACTCGCAGGGGCTCGAATTCGGTGAAGATCAAGTCTCCGCGGATGTCGGCCGTGTAGTTTAAGCTTACAAACCTGACCTAGTGGCCAGGGGCGTAACTTTCAATCTCCTCCAGATGGCCAAGCGAGTTGGCCCACAGTACGAAGCCGCCGAATACAAAGATCTATCCGGGGAGAAAAGCCTCACCCTGGACTGTATCGCTATCGATGATCGAAGGAGACATCAAGCCTAACGATGACGACATAGAGGAACTCTCAATGAAAGCACCAATGTCGTTGTCAAAACCGGCGGATCTCGGTTAGGGGGTCCTGAATTGTGCGTCTAGGCAGATGGTAACAGGAGACAAGGGACACAATGTTTTTACCCAGGTTCGGGCCCTCTCGGTGGAGGTAAAACCCTACTCCTGCTTGATTAATATTGATGATATGGGTATTACAAGAGTTGATCTACCACGAGATCAGAGAGGCTAAACCCTAGAAGCTAGCCTATGGTATGATTGTTGTTGTTGGTCCTACGGACTAAACCCTCCGGTTTATATAGACACCGGAGGGGGCTAGGGTTACACAGAGTCGGTTACAAGGAAGGAGATCTACATATCTGTATCGCCAAGCTTGCCTTCCACGCCAAGGAGAGTCCCATCCGGACATGGGACGAAGTCTTCAATCTTGTATCTTCATAGTCAAACAGTCCGGCCAAAGGTTATAGTCCGGCTGTCCGGATACCCCCTAATCCAAGACTCCCTCAGGAGCCAAAGAATATTCTCAAGTATTAGCAGTTGAGTTGTCAATTCAACCACACCTGGATAACTTAATATCTGCAGCAAAGTATTTAGTAGCAAAGTAGTATGATAGTAACGGTAGTAGTGGCAAAAGTAACAGTAGCAGTTTTGTAGTGATTGTAACAGTGGCAACGGTAAAGTAACTAAGCAAAGAGCAATATGTGAAAAGCTCGTAGGCATTGGATCGGTGATGGATAATTATGTCAGATGCGGTCCATCATGTAATAGTCATAACATAGGGTGACACATAACTAGCTCCAATTCATCAATGTAATGTAGGCATGTATTCCGAATATAGTCATATGTGCTTATGGAAAAGAACTTGCATGACATATTTTGTCCTACCCTCCCGTGGCAGCGGGGTCCTAGCGGAAACTAAGGGATATTAAGGCCTCCTTTTAATAGAGTACTGGACCAAAGCATTAACACATAGTGAATACATGAACTCCTCAAACTATGGTCATCACCGGGAGTGGTCCCGATTATTGTCACTTCGGGGTTGCCGGATTATAACACATAGTAGGTGACTATAGACTTGCAAGATAGGATCAAGAACTCACATATATTCATGAAAACATAATAGGTTCAGATCTGAAATCATGGCACTTGGGCCCTAGTGACAAGCATTAAGCATAGCAAAGTCATAGCAACATCAATCTCAGAACATAGTGGATACTAGGGATCAAACCCTAACAAAACTAACTCGTTTACATGATAAATCTCATCCAACCCATCACTGTCCAGCAAGCCTACGATGGAATTACTCACACACGGCAGTGAGCATCATGAAATTGGTGATGGAGGATGGTTGATGATACGGCGACGGATTCCTCTCTCCGGAGCCCCGAACGGACTCCAGATCAGCCCTCCCTAGAGAAATTAGGGCTTGGCGGCGCATCGTAAAACATGATGAATCCTTCTCTCTGAATTTTTTCTCCCCGAACATGAATATATAAGGTTGGAGTTGAGGTCGGTGGAGCTCCAGGGGGCCCACGAGGTAGGGGGCGCGCACAGGGGGGCAGGCGTGCCTCCCACCCTCGTCACTACAAAAAGTACACTTCCGTGATGATACGTGTTCGTCACAGTAGGTCGCATTTTCTGTCATGCATGTACATCCATGACGATTTTATGACAGAATCAAGATATTCATACATGTGCTGTCGTAGAAGTGTTCCATGACATTACCAAAATTATCATCACGGAAGTGTCCACTTCCATGACGATAAATCCCGCGTCACAGAAGTGCTTTCATCAAGGGTGACCGACACGTGGCATCCACCGTAACGGAACGCTGCTAAGCTATCGGGTCGGGTTTTGGATCCTATAACCCGTTAACAACCCCGACCAATGGGGATTTCCACGTGTAAAATCATCATTGGCTGGAGGAAACATGTGTCGGCTCATCGTTGGGACAGATGTCATCCACTCATTGGACAGAAGGCACCTATGATACGTCGACACGTGGCACGGCCCAACAGAGGCCCATTCCTGTGAAAAGGCCGGCTCGTTTGACTTGGTCAAAAGGTGGCGGGCTGGCCCATGTAAAGCCTGTTAACGGCCTGTTCGCATATAGCCCATTTACAGCCCGCTAACCCAAGGCCCGTTACGCCGTATCCGAATTAGGCCCAGTAGCGTCATCTGGGCCACCCAATATGATTCCAGCCCATTTTCACTTCTGGCCCATGTATGGCCCATGACGTCTTTCGGCCCATATGAGGCCCTATGTAACTCTTGGCTTATTAACGGCCCGTGGTGAAACTGGCCCGTAATGAACAGTGTATCACTTTACACCCATTAACGGCCCGTGGTGAAACTGGCCCGTAATGAACAGTGTATCACTTTATTCCCATTAACGGCCCGTTATTCCGTTGGGCCGTTTCCAGCCCATGTTATCTTTTGGCCTTCTCAGAGCCCATTTATTCTTGGGCTCATTTCCAGCATTCGTTTACTTACGGCCCGTTACTGTCATTTTCTGCTTGTGGGCCAAATTCAGCTCGTGGTTACAGTCGACCCGTTTGTGATCCGTTAATACGTTGGGCCGTTTTCATAGCGTCATCAAATACGGCCTAGTAACGATGGCCCGTTATGGTCGGCCATGAACGGGCGATTCCAACTCTAGCCCGTTTACGGCCATAATGCGGCCTGTTATTGGCCCATGTTTGGCCAATCGATCATATTGCCCGTATAAGGCCCATTGATGATATGGCCCGTAGAAGGCCCATTGTTTCTATGGCCCGTAGAAGGCCCACTGTTTCTATGGTCCGTAGAAGGCCCACTGTTTCTATGGCCCACAGAGGCCCAGTGTCACTACAGTAAATATTAGCCCATGATTATTGTGGCCTAGTTTTAAAAAATAGGTTATTGCAGCCACTAGCAAACCGCGGAAAAAGAACTGCAATGACTACAAGCAAACAAATAAACAAGACAACAAGGAAATAAATAAGCAAGCAACTTACGCTAGGCTATCACGACTATCACACATATTACATCCACTGGGCATCAAAGTTCGCCACCAGTGCAAATAAATGCGCCGACAAAAGAATATACAAAACTAAGAGCACTTCAGAAGGCACTAGGCCTGGCCAGGTCGGGCCCCCCAAACAGCTAAAGAAGCTGAGTAGACCTCAGTTGTGTCAACGATAGATGCATCAACACTAGATTTAAGGCATGATGGTGCACATGGCAGTCCTCTGACATCTTCATTGCATCTTTGACTTCAAGTCGAAGCTGAGCTGAAGCAAGCCTTTCCGCTTTAAGTTGAGACTGAAGAAGTCGAGCTGATTGAGGCAACGACTGCACGAAGGTTGTCTCACACCTGCTGGTGAGTAGCTTCAACTCACTGTCTTCATCAAGACAGGACCTTGGGGTCATCTCACTGTCCTCAAGATGGTTTGGCTCACCATCTTCCCTAAAGTTCTACCTGGCGTAAGAGATACGAGTCTGAAAGAGAAACAAGGAGACACGTAACAGGTTCCACAATTATATAAGCAAATAAATGGATTTGTTCTGCATAAGGAACATGTTTTTACAACTACAATTTGAAACTGGTAGTTGTTGCAAACATCCAATCAGATGTAAACAGCAAAGCAAACAGTAGTGGAGGAAATGATGTCTATCCAAATCTATACTAGAACAAAGTTTGAAGGCTTGAGAAGGATGAACTTACATTACATGTTAACACGGGCTGGACAAAGCCCCTCTCCATGTTGATGGAAGGATAATTCAATAAATTCCCCAAAGAAAATTCTTTATAAGCGTTGCCATTATTCTACATTTTGCAAAGAGTAAATATAGATCAAATAATATTGGAAGAAATAGAGAATAATGAAGCTCAGGTGCAGACTGATGATACATAATCAAATAGCAATTAATTAAGTACAGTTTTACAAGGCACAAGGGAGAGAGGTACTGACAAGAGCAATGCAGAGCCCATTATTGTTTTGAGATCGTATGATTCTTTGAGCAAGGAGATTCATCTGAAATTAGTTTTCATACAAGAGAGAAGGTAAGGCACAAGCAGGAATTTAGGAGTTCAAATTTTGAATTGATATCATAGACAGTACCTGACGCTGGGCTCCCAGCAGTTCTAATAGGGGTTTGGCCACTGGAGTATGGGTAAAGTGTGGTACAGTTGGGCCTGTGTTTTCTATGGCTGCTGATCTATCTGAAATAACAGGTATCACTACCTTTTCCAAATACCTAGTTTGTACTCCTTGAGGATCTGCACTCACCCTCTTCCTTTTGGACATCTATTACGAAAGAACAACATTTGACTGGAAAAATGTAGTGTGGCGACACATGGAATAGGTACAGAAAATGGATAGGTATGGCATATACTCATATATGATGCTTAAACTAAGCAAATGGTGTAACAAAGTAGAAGTAATGCAAGAGGTCAGATGCAAAATATGTGCGATCAATACAACTTTTCAAAGTTAGAGCAAGCACCTTGATGGGTGAATAAGATAGGCCATCCTCCACCATGCCAAGTTTGTTAGCCAGTGGATCGTTCCGCAATATTCCTCTCGTGCGCCCATTCTCATATTCATTTTTGATAATGTTCAATATCTGACATGCGTGAAAACATAAAAACAAGTGAGATTTTCTTTGTAATGTAGAAGTGATTCTAATCCAATACCGCCTCCCTGTAAACCCCTTTGTGCTATCTCTACAATTACTTTAAAAGATGCCATGCATGCTATAATTTTTTGTGTGCATTAATATAATGTGGCCTACTACTCAAAATATGAGAGCTCCAGAAGTGATGACACTTCGCAGATGATAGCTTCAACATATAGTAAAGAAGAACAAGTCGACATGACCTGACAGATTCAAAATATACTAAGGAAGAACAACTCGACCTGACCAGTCGACCGCAAGAGAAGAGTATCATCTTAAAGAAGAGCAGAAGAGCAAGCAGATTGAAGATATTACAAGTCTTTCAATACAATGTCGGTTGGCCACCCATGATGAACCAGAGCGCACAGAGAAATACTATTCTCCCTATCGGTGAGACCGAAAAGACTAGGGTTTCTGGCAGTGGCTATGTCAAATGAACTCGGTGGCGCCAGATGGATCAAATCGGTGGGGCTGAGTTTGACTTTTGGTTTGGGACATATGTGGATATGAAAGTGATTGAGGGTTTTTGGAGCATATCACTAAGCATTTTGAGCAAGCAAGCCATTAAGCAACACCTCATCCCCTTTTAATAGTATTGGCTTTCCTATAGACTCAATGTGATCTTGGATCACTAAAATGGAAAATGTAGAGTCTTGGACTTTGAAGCTCGAGCCAATCTTTTGTCCTTAGTATTTTGAGGGGTCCACATCCCTTATCCATGCCATGCCAATCATTGAACTTTCCTGAAATATTTATCTTGTAATGGCATTAGTTCAATGGGCTACATGTTGTTAATCATTACCAAAACCACCCAGGGATAGTTGCAATTTCCATCTCCCCCTTTTTGGTAATTGATGACAACATATAGATCAAAGCTTCGACAAATGATAATAAGATTGAAATACATTGTCGCTTTGAGAAGTATGTGACAAACAAGAGCTCCCCCTAAATTTGTGCATTATTTAAAATTTGCTTTGGTCTGCAAATGCACAATGTGTTAGGATCATGGGTCACTCTTCCATGTCACATACATCTTGGTGGAGCGCTCAAAATGATGATAATTGAAAACATGCACTCATCACCAAGCAAAGTGAATGATCATAAATGGATATGAAGGATAATATCATTCAGGCACACATTAAAGTAGCATATGATCAAACACATGATTATCCAAGTGTCTCACAAAAGACACAATGTATCAAGTAAAGACCCAATAAAGTTCAAGCAAATAAAGTGCAAAGAGAAACAAAACAACACTCTCTTTCTCAAAGACTATGATCTATACATATTTCTCCCCCTTTGGCAACAAGTACCAAAAAATTAAAGATATGCATAGTGCTATGCGTCTCTCAGCTTGGTCTTCATGAGGTGGTGTAGAGATGACTCCAAGGATGAAAGCGTCTATAGATGTGGTTGGAGCTGGTGGAGTGGCTGCTGGAGCTGGTGGTACTGAAGCTGTGGCTGCTGGTGCAGATGTAGTAGCTCTTGTGTCTGGGACAGGCACTGCAACAGACCTCTGACTCCTGGGCACTCTATTGAAAGCATCTGTAGTAGACTTGCCCTTCTTCTCCTCCACTTCCTCCTGAAGTTGCTCAACTATTGACTGAATCTCAGTTACCTTGACATCAAGATCATAGAATTTCTGCTCAATGATCCTCTCCAAGCTCTCCTGGTTTTGAGTCAGGGTGGCCAAGTCCTTCTCAATCCTCAAGGTGGATGCAATCAGATATCCAAGCTGATCTTGCTTGCTCTTCAAGAACACTTGAGATGCCTCTTCAGCTGTTGGCATCTTTGCAGCTTTCTCTGCCCTTGCCTTCTCTCTCTTCTCATGTGCTTGCACTGATGATGGATCTTCCTCAGTCATGACAACAATGTTGTCCTCAAAGTCTGGCTTGAGGGGTAAATGCTCCTTGTCCAACAAATATGTGTGTGTGCCCATCTTTGAGTTGATGAGCATCTGAATTTGTGGAGCATACCCACGTGATCTCTTCTGATTTGCAGTTGTCCTCTTGATTGTTTCCACAATCAGACTCATCACTTTGAACTTTTGAGGGACATCAAATATATGCAGCAAATTGATGAAGTGTCCTCCGATCATTCTGTGATCTCCAGATTTTGGCAACAGAGTGTGCCTCAGAAAGGTGTTGATAGTTGGTAGCCCTGACAGCAAGTGCTTCACAGAGCCAAACTTGTGAGTCTCCAGGTCTGCATCAGGAATCTCCTTGTACATACTAGCCATTGAGTTGTGATCCTTCTTCTTCTTGGCATAGACATACAAGTCATCTTCATGGGCTTCTAAGGCATTGATCAATCTGGCCCACTCGTCAACTAAAGATTGGTACCTTGTACCTTCTAACATCCACACAATTCTGCCATCTAGATAGAAATGAGCAGTTGAATAGAATTGCATGATCAGCTCATCATGCCACTTAGTGAGCTTTTGGCCAACAAACTTGTCAACCTCACATGCCTTGAAGCTGTCGTAAACACCTGGGAAGTGCTCATCATTCTCTCTAATGTAGGTCCAGTCCACCCATCTCATATCACACACTATGGGCTTCTTGTCAAGCAGGATTGCCTCATAGAAATCTTGTTGTTCCTTTGTGTGGAACCTGTAGTCCACATCAGTTCTCCTCTTGATAGCATATGGGTCAGCCTTTCTCCACTGTCTCAGTCATGCATCCTTCCTGATCCTCATATCCTCTGCAATAGGATCTGCATCATTAGGATCTGGGATCTTGGGCTTTAGCTTCCTTAGCACTTGGGCTTCAGCTTCCTCTTCTTCAGTCTCAGGCACTGGGGCCTTGTTCTTCTCCTCAGCAGGTATGTTCCTAATACTCCTCTTGGGTGCAGTCTTGGGAACTGGAGCAGCAGCTTTGGGAGCAGTTTTGGGCTTAGCAGCAGCCCCTGACTTTATAGCATCTCCCATGAGCTTCTGTGCCTTAGGTGCTGGAGCAGCATCCTCTTCCTCTTCATCATCTGATCTGACCATTGTGGACTTTCCAAGAACTTTTGTTGTTGTTGTTCTTGCCCTCTTCTTCTTCTTGTCCTCACCAGCTGCCTCTTCTTCAGATTCAATGGTGAACTTCATAGTTTCACCTAGGGCAACCTTCCTTGGTTTGGATGTAGGCACTCTCCTGACAGGTGCCTTCTTGTTCATGCCTGGTCTAGTTGATGCAGCAGTGCCAAATTCTTTATTCACCACCTTCTTCTTGGAAGTGGCCTCATCCTCAGCTGCAACATAGTCTTCATCCTCTGAATCAGAAGTTCTCTTCTTCTGTGTTCTAGTAGCTTCCTTGGGCAAGTTACTAGGTGTGCTCCTACTACCCTCATCATAGCTACTGGAGGGACTAGTGCTCTCACTCAACTGCCCTTGCTGTTCAGACCTGTTCTGGCTGTCACCCTGGTCAGACATCTTGCGGGCAAACTGTCAGCAGACCCTGTGAATAGGTTGTAGATGAGGTAGAGTAGATGAGCATCACAAAGTACAGAGGTTTTACAAAACAAATTGAGTCAAAAAGCTTAGTTTAAGTTCTCTACAGAAGTGATCTCGGAGCTACCGAATTGACAAACTCGGTGATACCGAAGCAACACTTGGAACCTAAACTAGTGAACTCGGTTGGGCCGAGTCACAGTTCGGTGGCACCAAGATTGCTAGGGTTTCACAGAATCCTAAACTCGGTCATACCGATTTGCACGATTTGGTCAGACCGAAAAGCGCATGTGCAGTGGCCTAAGCTGAATCGGTGAGACTGATTTTTACATTTCGGTCAGTCCGAGATGAGTTCTACGGAGGGCTAACCCTAAAATTTTCGAATCAATCTAGACCTAAGGAAGATTTAGCTGGATATATTAATCTCATTGTCCTTGTGCTAGGAATCAGAGTGAAAAAGATAGCACAAGGGGTCGAACACATACCCTAGAGCGGCGTGTGTTTGCTACGGCGGCGACGGCAGAGCAGAATCCGTAGACGGCGGCAGAGTCGGCGAGAGGTCGTCGGTGGCGAGGAGACGATTCAGAGACACGAGGAGGCAGAGCAGGACACGCGCGGGCTGAGATGTTTTCAAGTAATTTCCAAAATCTCACCTGTGGGTATATATATCCCGACCGTGTCAGTGTGACCGAGTGGAACAACTCGGTGGCACCGAGATTGTAGAATCGCAAGCGGTTGCTGCAACTCGGTGTGATCGAAGTGTTCAAATCGGTTGCACTGAGATGAAAACCTAGATCAACTTAGTGAATTCGGTTTGACCGAAATGGATTTCTCGGTCAGACTGAAATGCACAAAGAGGTTTTGGAAGTTTAAGTCTATGACGAATTGGGGACTCCGAGTGCTCCTCACATAGAGTGGTTCGAATCTGAGTTGATCAAACTTTGTGATGTAGCATGAATAGAGTTTGAGACGAGAAAAGCATAGATAGCTAGAGAAGGTTCGTAGGCATTCTTGTCCATCCATTTGGCAAAAGAAAAAGAGACCCAAACTATCAAAACAACAAGTGGATGTCCTCGAATGAGTAAAATATGCAACCAACATGCTCACGCAATAAGATGGCAAATGAAATATGTGGCAAAGCATGCACAACCAATTCTAGCATCTATCAAACAATTGGCGATGACTAGGTCATCTATATATGAGTATATTGACTTAGGAGTCAAATGAGAACATTTGATCATAGGTCGTACTCATCGTTTAAGCACAAGTGGGGTTACCACTTTTACATAAAGCATTGTTGTGTTCACACCATTAGAGTTTCTTTATCTCAATTCTTAAGAGTATAGCTCCCCCTAGATGTGAGATCCCCCCTAAGAGGGATGAACTAACCTTGGGTTTTGTCGATGATGACTTCATGTAGATGTTGAAGATGTGGATGCTCAATGTTGTTGATCATTTGGAGCAATCCATTGGAGTGAGTTGCACTTTCAATACCTACATGGGTTAGTCCCACAAGGAACAAGCAAGAATATCCATAGACATAGAGTGATGCACACACAAGATGATGTCCATGAAAGCATTAGGTTACCTTAACCCTTGTCTTACCAACAAGAGGGTTTGTGACTCCTTGAACTAGTGCAAGATGTGGAAGTTGATTGCACTTGTCCTTGCCAAAATGATATGAGTGAAGAATATTGGCGGAGTCACCCTCAAGATCTCCCTAGTTCTTCTTCTTTGGGATCCACATCATCTTGATGGGAATTCTCAGGGTAGTAGTGGAACTTGATGAAGTAGAGCTTGATGTAGTCTTGGGAACCCACTTGACCAAGGCTTTGGGAGCTTCTTCAAATGCATCAATCTCCTCTTGAAGCTTGTCCTTGCCTTTTTGCTTGTGGTCTTGTGGTGGAAGATCATCTTGAGCTTGTGTCCCTTGGAAAGAAGTAGGATCATACTTCTCTTGTTTGGGAACAAACTTTGTCTTGGGGTATTGATCTTCTTCCCACTCAACTCCATTGGCATTGAACTTTCGTTCAAAACCAACACCTTGATTCTTCCGGTGCCTTCCTTGCTTGCGTACAATTTCCTCAAATAGCTTACTTCCAGCAAGGCTCTTGTAGATACCCTTCTCTATAATTCCCTTCAATAAGCTATTTTCTTGCTCAAGTGTGACTTGGCTAGGAGAATCATTAGTGGAATCAAGAGAGCTACTAGAAGTAACAACATTGGATTTAGCATGATTATTGTTACTACTAGAAGAAGAATCTTTCTTACTCTTGTTACTAGACTTGACTTGTGGCATGTATGTAGATAAGAGTAAACGCTTGGCAATGTTAGAAGAAATTTTCTTGCGAAGATCATCATTGATTTCCTTTAAAAACTCATGCTCTTGCTCAAGGTTGAGCTTTTCAAAGTGTAACTTTTCATGAGTCTTTAAAAGTTCTCGATGATCTTCCAAGATAGTTTCATGAGCTAACTTAAGAGTGTTTAGTTCTTTAGTTAGGCACTCAATCTTCTCCTTATCATTGTCATTCGTTTGATCTTGATTTGCATGATTAATTGACATTTCATCATAGTATTCATCACTAGAGTTGTCAACAAGTAAATCATCATCACCTAACAAGTCATCTTCATCACTATTGAAATCAACATACTCGGGGTGTGATACCTTTGGGCCTTTAGCCATGAAGCATCTTCCAATTCCTTCATTTGGTGAGTCAAATATGTCGTAGGAGTTGGTTGAAACAAGTGCTAGACCGGCAACAACTTCATCTTGAGTATATTCGGAGTCTGAGTGATAGCTTCTCTCAGAGTGATTGTCGGAGTCGGAGCCGGATACCCATTTGGAAGATCGAGGATGTCGCCTAGAGGGGTTGAATAGGCGTTTTAAAATAATTACGGTAGAGGCTTGAACAAATGCAGAATAAACCTAACGGTTAATTTGTCAAGCACAAAACCTACAACAACTAGGCTCACCTATGTGCACCAACAACTTATGCTAAGCAAGATAAGAAACTATGTGATAGCAAGATATATGACAAAGAACAATATGGCTATCACAAAGTAAAGTGCATAAGTAAAGGGCTCGGGTAAGAGATAACCGAGGCACTCGGAGACGACGATGTATCCCGAAGTTCACACCATTGCGGATGCTAATCTCTGTTTGGAGCGGTGTGGAGGCACAATGCTCCCCAAGAAGCCACTAGGGCCACTGTAATCTCCTCACGCCCTCGCACAATGCAAGATGCCGTGATTACACTAAGGGACCCTTGAGGGCAGTCACCGAATCCGTACAAATGGTGACCCTTGGGGGCGGTCACCGAACCCGTACACTTTGGCAACCCTTCGGGGCGGTCATCGGTATCCGTCAAATTGCTCGGGGCGATCTCCACAACCTAATTGGAGACCCCGATGCTTGCCCAGAGCTTTACACCACAATGATTGAGCTCCGAACAACACCAACCGTCTAGGGCGCCAAGGCACCCAAGAGGAACAAGCTCTAGGGTGTCCAAACACCCAAGAGTAACGAGCTCAAGGGTACCAAGCACCCAAGAGTAATAAGCTTCTCAACTTGTAACTTCCACGTATCACATGGAGAACTCAAACTGATGCACCAAATGCAATGGCAAGTGCACACGGAGTGCCCAGGTCCTTCTATCTCAAATCCCACCGAAGCAACTAATGTCAGGGAGGAAGATGAGAGGAAGAACAAGAAGGAGAACACCAAGAACTCCAAGATCTAGATCCAATGGGTTCCCCTCACATAGAGGAGAAAGTGATTGGTGGAAATGTGGACTAGATCTTCTCTCTCTTTTCCCTCAAAAACTAGCAAGAATCCATGGAGGGATTGAGAGTTAGCAAGCTCGAAAAAGGTCAACAATGGGGGAAGAACATGAGCTCAAAGGATAAGGTTCATTGGGGAAGAAGATCCCCTTTTATAGGAGGGGAAAAACCAACCGTTATGTGCTCAGCCCGCACACGAGCGGTACTACCGCTCCACGAGCGGTACTACCACTCAGGCGGAAGAAGCAGGGAAAAAGAGCAACAAAACATGAACCTTGGGGTGGTAGTACCGCTTATAAGCGGTACTACCGCTAGAGGAGCAGAACGCGGGACCAAAGAAGGCAGGGCAGAGCAGAGAACGGTGGTAGTAATGCAGTAGCGGTACTACCTCCCGACCGGAGCGATACTACCGCTAATAGGCGGTACTACCGCCCAATCGGGGTGGTACTACTGCTTATAGGTGGAACTGCCATGCCTTACTGCCGTGCACCTACTGCTAAACCCAACACGAAAAGAGCAAGACCCAAAATCGAGGCGGTAGTAGAAGAGCGGTACTGGAGCGGTACTACCGCATGACAAGCGGTACTACCCCGACCACGGTACTACCGCAGGGAGAAAAACAGAACTGCCATAACTTCTTCATATGAGCTCCGAATTGAGCTAAGTCAAGCTTGTTGGATACAAGACAATGAGTAGCATAAAAACAGCGACTCTTTCGCACATCTTCACAAAAAGAGGAGAGAAACTCCACTATGGGTGAGCCACTCTTTCGCACATCTTCACAAGTCCATTGTCACCATTATGAGAGAAACTCCACTATGGGTGAGAGGTTATAGTAAGAATAGGCGGGGGAGGTATGCCTAACAAAAAGAGGAGAGAAACCTCCAACAGAGAAGAACCGGCAGAATCTCCAACAT
>NC_041393.1:372401877-372428339 GCF_002162155.2 Triticum dicoccoides
GTCATCTCTTCACTTCCTAAGCCGGCAATCTCATTTGTAATGAGAGCAAGCCTAGAGTACATTTCAGCGACACCTTCACCATCCTTCATTTTGAACTTGTCAAGTTGACTTTGAAGCACATCCAATTTGGATTCCTTGACGGAGTCGGTACCTTCGTGCATGTCAATCAAAGTATCCCAAATTTCCTTTGCATTCTCAAGGCGGCTGATTTTGTTGAATTCTTCGGGGCACAATCCATTGAAGAGGATATCACAAGCTTGAGCGTTGTATTGCAGCATCTTCAACTCTTCCACGGTAGCTTCACGGTTCGGTCCTCTCCCATCGAAGAATTCACCTAGCAAGCCAATACACACAATAGCCCAATCGGCGGGGTTATGTCCAAGAATATGCATTTTCATTTTATGCTCCCAACTAGCAAAATTAGTACCATCAAAGTAAGGACCTCTATGGTGGTAATTTCCCTCACTAGACGCCATACTCTCCTAGGTTGTGAAACCAAGGCTATGATCACCAAAAGCTATGGAAACCAAGGCAAATGGAGACCAATGCTCTTATACCTATTGTAGGATCGAAAGTATGTCTAGAGGGGGGTGATTAGACTACTTGACCAAATAAAAACTTAACCTTTTCCCAATTTTAGTCCTCGGCAGATTTTAACAACTTAGCACAAGTCAAGAAATCTAAACACAATTCAAGCAAGCATGCAAAGAGTATATGAGTAGCGGAAAATAAAGCATGCAACTTGCAACAATGTAAAGGGAAGGGTTTGGAGAGTGCAAACGCAATAGGAGACACGGATGTTTTTGTCGTGGTTCCGATAGGTGGTGCTATCGTACATCCACGTTGATGGAGACTTCAACCCACGAAGGGTAATAGCTGCGCGAGTCCACGGAGGGCTCCATCCATGAAGGGTCCACGAAGAAGCAACCTTGTCTATCCCACCATGGCCATCGCCCACGAAGGACTGATACGTCTCCAACGTATCTACTTTTCCAAACACTTTTGCCCTTGTTTTGGACTCTAACTTGCATGACTTGAATGAAATTAACCCGAACTGACGTTGTTTTCAGCAGAACCGCCATGATGTTCTTTTATGTGTAGAAAAGAAAAGTTCTCGGAATGTCCTGGAAATCCATGGGGGCACTTTTTGGAATTAACAAGAATTTCTGGGCGAAAGAAATACACCAGGGGGCCCACACCCTGTCCACGAGACAGGGGGACGCCCCCCCCCTATAGGGCGCGCCCCCTATCTCCTGGGCCCCCTAGACCTCCACCGACCTCAACTCCAACTCCATATATTCATGTTCGGGGAGAAAAAATCAGAGAGAAAGTTTCATCGCGTTTTACGACGCGGAGCAGCCGCCAAGCCCTAATCTCTCTCGGGAGGCCTGATCTGGAGTCCGTTCGGGGCTCCAGAGAGGGGGATTCGTCGCCGTCATCATCATCAACCATCCTCCATCACCAATTTCATGATGCTCACCGCCGTGCATGAGTAATTCCATCGTAGGCTTGCTGGACAGTGATGGGTTGGATGAGATTTACCATGTAATCAAGTTAGTTTTGTTAGGGCTTGATCCCTAGCATCCACTATGTTCTGAGATTGATGTTGCTATGACTTTGCTATGCTTAATGCTTGTCACTAGGGCCCGAGTGCCATGATTTCAGATCTGAACCTATTATGTTTTCATGAATATATGTGTGTTCTTGATCCTATCTTGCAAGTCTATAGTCACCTATTATGTATTATGATCCGACAACCTCGAAGTGACAATAATCGGGATACTTCTCGGTGATGACCGTAGTTTGAGGAGTTCATGTATTCACTATGTGCTAATGCTTTGCTCCGGTTCTCTATTAAAAGGAGGCCTTAATATCCCTTAGTTTCCACTAGGACCCCGCTGCCACGGGAGGGTAGGACAAAAGATGCCATGCAAGTTCTTTTCCATAAGCACGTATGACTATTTACGGAATACATGCCTACATTACATTGATGAACTGGAGCTAGTTCTGTGTCACCCTATGTTATAGCTATTACATGAGGAATCGCATCCGGCATAATTATCCATCACTGATCCATTGCCTATGATCTTTTCACATATTGTTCTTCGCTTATTTACTTTTCCGTTGCTACTATTACAATTACTACAAAACCCAAAAACATTACTTTTGCTACTGTTACCTTTATTATCATACCACTTTTGCTACTAAATATTTTGCTCCAGATACTAAGTTATCCAGGTGTGGTTGAATTGACAACTCAACTGCTAATACTCAAGAATATTCTTTGGCTCCCCTTGTGTCGAATCAATAAATTTGGGTTGAATACTTTACCCTCGAAAGGTGTTGCGATCCCCTACACTTGTGGGTTATCAAGACTAATTTCTGGCGCCATTGCCGGGGAGCATAGTTCTATTCTCTGAGTCACTTGGGATTTATATCTGTTGATCACTATGAAGAACTTGAAAGATGATAGAACTACTATTCTACCCTCAACTACGAGGGGAGGTAAGGAAATGCCATCTAGCTCTACACTAGATTCTCCTTCCGTTATTAGTAAGCTTGCGACACCTAAACCTGCTACTGCTATGAATTCTGATATGTCGCATGTTATTGATGATGCCACTTCTACTATGCATGATGAAACTACTTCTGTGCGTGATACTACTTTGCCATTAGGTGATTTTCTTGATGAACAACTTGCTAGAGTTAGGGGGAATGAAATTACTGAAGATCCTATAATTGATGATAGTGATGATGAAGGTTCTCTCAATGATTATGCATTGCCTGTTGTTCCTGAGGGTTATGTTATGAATGAAGAAGCTGCTAGAGCTATATTTTCTTGCAATGATAGATATGATCTTAAGAAATTATTAGCTAAATGGAAGCATCAGTCTCTTAATGCTAGAATGAAACCCGATCCTGCTTTTGCTACTTCACCTATCTGTGTTAATAATAAGGATTATGAATTCTCTGTTGATCCTGAGATTATTACTTTAGTTGAATCTGATCATTTTTATGGCCTTGAATCTAAAACTATTGTGGCACATCTTACCAAGTTAAATGATATAGCCACCCTGTTTACTCATGATGAGAAGTCTCGCTATTTTTATATCCTTAAGATATTTCCGTTCTCATTAAAGGGTGATGCTAAGACTTGGTATAATTCTCTTGCTCCTGGTTGTGTGCGTAGTCCCCAGGATATGATTTATTACTTCTCTGCTAAATATTTCCCTGCTCATAAGAAACAAGCTGCCTTGCGGGAAATATATAACTTTGTGCAAATCAAAGAAGAGAGTCTCCCACAAGCTTGGGGGAGGCTTCTCCGATTACTTAATGCTTTGCCTGATCATCCTCTCAAGAAAAATGAAATACTTGATATCTTTTATAACGGACTAACCGATGCTTCTAAGGACTACTTGGATAGTTGTGTTGGTTGTGTTTTCAGGGAAAGAACAGTCGACGAAGCTGAAATATTTCTGAATAATATGTTGACGAATGAAAATAATTGGACTCTTCCTAAGCCAATTCCTAGGCAATTCCTGAACCAATTAAGCCAACTCCTGAGCCTATTCCTAAACCCACTCCGAAGAAGAGAGGTGTTTTATTTCTCAGTCATGAAGATATGCAAGAGGCAAAGAAATCAATGAAAGAAAAAGGTATTAAAGTTGAAGATGTTAAGAATTTACCTCCTATTGAAGAAATACATGGTATTAATATACCGCCTGTTGAAGAACCACATTGTCTTGATAACCCGACACAGGTAGTAAAGGTAAATTCTCTCTATAGATATGATAAAGTTGAAATCCCCTCTACTAAATTGCATAGCCCATGCTTAGATGAATTTGATGAATTTATGGCTAGACAAGAAAATTTTAATGCTTATGTTGGTAGAGAGTTAAAGAATAATGCTTTTGAGATAGGACGTGTAAGCGATAATCTGGCTAGAGTTAAATATGAACTCAAACTCGTTAGCAAATATGCTTCTATGGTTGCTAATCAAGCTGAGCAAGTACTTAAAACTCAAAATGATTTGCTTGATGAATTAAATAATAAAAATGACTTTGCTGTTAGAGTGGCTACTAGAACTGGTAGAATGACTCAGGAAACCTTTGTATCCTGAAGGCCACCCTAAGAGAATCGAGCAAGATTCTCAGATAAATAATTTAGAGGCACCTAGTTCTTCTAAAAAGAGGAAAAAGAAAGACGATAGAACCTTGCATGCTTCTAGTGAACCTACTGTAGACACATGTCACGCCCAATATGCGACCCTATCCAAAAGGAACTCGAAGGTCCCACCAAGGATAGACCCGCATATTGAAATGCTTTTGCAAGGTGGATATCATTACATCAACATTACATAATAGATGGGGATACATACAAAAGGCATACAATGCCACACGAATACAACATCATCTTACATAAGAGCACCATCCAACTAAGGATGAAACACAAACAGAAACTCAAACGACATCCACCCTTCTAGCCCAGGGTGCCGACATGGAACCTATCCCCTGATCGAAGAAGACGCAGAAGAAGAACTCCAAAACAAGTAACATCACTCTCGCGTCATGATCATCGCAACCTGCACCTGCAACTGTTGTTTTAGTAATCTATGAGCCACGAGGACTCAGCAATCCCATTACCATGGGTATCAAGACTAGCAAAGCTTAATGGGAAAGGAAGGGGTAAAGTGGTGAGGTTGCAGCAGCGACTAAGCAAGTACGGTGGCTAAAATACGCAAATGATAGCGAGAAGAGAAGCAAAGGAACGGTCGTGAAGCTAGCAATGATCAAGAGGTAATCCTGAACTCCTACTTACGTCAATCATAACCCAAAACCGTGTTCACTTCCCGGACTCCGCCGAGAAGAGACCATCACGGCTACACACGCGGTTGATGCGTTTTAATTCGAATCTGGTGTCAAGTTATCTACAACCGGACATTAACAAATTCCCATCTGCCACATAACCGCGGGCACAACTTTCAAAAGTTTATACCCTGCAGGGGTGTCCCAACTTAGCCCATGATAAGCTCTCGCGATCAACGAAGGATATACCTTCTCCCAGGAAGACCCGATCAGTCTCGGAATCCCGGTTTACAAGACATTTCGACAATGGTAAAACAAGACCAGCAAAGCCGCCCGATGTGCCGACAAATCCCGATAGGAGCTGCACATATCTCGTTCTCAGGGCAACACCGGATGAGACTAGCTACGAGTAAAACCAACCCTCAAGTTTCCCCGAGGTGGCCCCGCAGGCAGCTCAGTTTGGACCAACACTCGAAGGAGCACAGACCCGGGGGTTAAAATAAAGATGACCCTCGGGCTCCGGAAACCCAAGGGAAAAAGGGCTAGGTGAGGCAAATGGTAAAACCAAGGTTGGGCCTTGCTGGAGGAGTTTTATTCAAAGCGAACTGTCAAGGGGGTCCCATAAATCACCCAACCACGTAAGGAACGCAAAATCCGGGAACATAACACCGGTATGACAGAAACTAGGGCGGCAAGAGTGGAACAAAACACCAGGCATAAGGCCGAGTCTTCCACCCTTTACCAAGTATATAGATGCATTAATAATATAAGAGATATTGTGATATCCCAACATAATCCTGTCCATCATGGAGCAATCTTCAACTTCACCTACAACTAACGATGCTATAAGAGGGGATGAGCAAAAGTGATAACATAGCCAAACAATGGTTTGCTAGGAAGGGTGAAAAGGTTAGAGGCTGACATGGCAATTTGGGAAGGCTTGAAGAACAAGTGATAGGTAGCGTGGCAAAGCGAAAGAAAGAAGCAACTAGCATAGCAATGATAGTAGTGAGATCCAAGGTAGCGGTCATCTTGCCTGAAATCCCGCAAGGAAGAAGAACGAGTCCATGAAGAAGACGAACGGATGAAGCCGAACCAAGCGTAGTCGAACGAATCCTCACGATCGCAACAAAACGGGAACTATCGAGAAGAAGCACACAACATAGTAAACACACCACACATAGACAAGACATGATGCACAACAAGCATGATGCATGACAAGACTACATGAAGCTACTCATGGCAAGAGATGGTGCATACAAGAGCAACACATCAAAGCAAGTTTAAATGGGGCCGGAAACAACATATAACAATTCCGGTAAGTCCTCATATGAAAATTTCGAAATGGGTCCAGATCTGAACAAACATTAAGTTGAAGTTGTTAAACAGCAAGTTAAGATGCACCAAGAGGATCTACACAAAATTCTAGTCAAGTTACATATAAAGTTCATTTAACTCGGAGCTACGGCCTAGAAGATATGAGCAAAACAAGTAAAACATGGCATTGATGCTAAATGCATCCAAGCATCAAGAAAACACCCCAAAACAAGGATGCAACATGATAATATGAAACTACATCCAAATCTAAGCAAGTTTCATATAGAGCACACTCAAAACGGAGCAACGGTTCACCACATACACTCTATATAGTTTAAAGGACAAGTTGTCCAAAAAAGCAACTAGGCATATTGCAAGCATCAAAACAACATGCTACAGCATCCCAACGTGAAAACAAAAGAAATGGGAATTAAGCACAGGTAAAGCATGACAAAACATGAACACTGAGCTATCTCCAGAAATCACTAGAACATGGTCAAAAAGGACATGGCAAGATTGCAAATAATAACAGTTTCAGACTTAACAGAAATAACATCAGGTTGCAATGTTTAGAGCTATCAAACAACATGTTACAGGAACTTAACATGGCAAACAAAGGCATGGAATGAATCTAGTAATTGCATAGAACAAATGTCCCTTACTGACCATGAGCCAAAAGGGCACAGAAAATATGATGGCACCCATGTAAACATGGCAAGTGATATGATAGATTCAGACATGGCAGGAACAACAATAAGTAGGCATGTTGGTGAGCTTGTACAACTCATCACAGAGCAATACATGGCATGTCAAGGCAACCAACATTAAGAAGGCATGTTTATGAAGCTAAACATGGCAAGAGCAAGTTCATAGGGTGCATGGATCACTACATAAACACATGGCAAAACTGAATTTAATGTTAACAGGCTGACATCAATATTATTTAGCAGTTTTGAGGGCGAGATAACAACAAGCTACCGCAGGCTATAAATGCAACCAGGGGCATGGATGGATAGAGCATGACATTTATAACAAAACATCCTTAGTGAACATCTCCAGATTATTCATATAATGATTTGTAGGAGCAGGTTTACATAGCAACATGATATAGCAGAATCAGTCTAGCAAAACAGCAACAGCAAGTACCCTACTTCACGAGCTCGATGCACTCACTACGAGACTCACAAAAATACAAGACAAGCACCTCTGTAAATATGACATGATGTAGTACAAAACACATGTAGAGCTCATGCTCATAGGATGCACAAATCAAATGCAATGAAAATGACAAATCACCAAGTTATAACAGTTTCAGCAGGTTAACATCATACACCACACTTGCAATGATGATTTGGGCATCAATATGGACTCAAACAAGCATGGCACAATGGAATGAAATGAAGAACATCTCATGATGAACATTTAGACTTATTACACGCAGTAAACGGAGCAACACACATTAAGTTATAGCAGGTCGAAGTATGCACCAGAATGCAACTATTTAGGGACTTGGCCAAATTTCGGAAAAACACAGAGAGGCGCAAGTTACTAAATTGCGCACGGGGCGAGGGTTAGGCGGGCTGCTCACCATGGGCCGAGTCCAGGTCGGGGAGGAGGCGCGCCGGCGGGGTGACTGGGCTGGGCCTCGCGAGGCCGGCCCATGGGGTGCGTGCGGTGAACTGTTCTGCTCGATCCCGAGCAGAACCATGGCGGCGGCGGCGAAATGAGGGGCTCCGGTGAGCGGAGGGCGGAGATGGGCGGCGGAAGGCAGGGGAATGGGCTGATCTCGACCCCTGGGCGTCGGGTCCGGCAGGTGGGGAAGGCCGACGTCGAGGAGCTCCTGCGGGAGAGAGAGACTGAGGTAGCGAGAGGTAGAGAAGGAGGAGAAAGGACAAGGTCAGCGGCGACTTGCCTAAGGTTCGGTGGCGGCGGAGCCAGCCGGCGGTGGGGCCCGGTCGCCGGAGACAGACGGCGAGGAGCTGAAGGCGCGGAGGGAGGCGCGGGGCGAGGCGCTGGTTCGGGGCGCGGCTGATGAAGTCATGTACCTAGGGTAGGGTCATGGACCTGTCCAAGGTACCCTCCCCAAGGACATCTTTAGAAGAAACTGCCTTCCAGTCGACCTGGAAGGATTCCACTCGACAGACTCGAAGACATTCGACCATGAAGACTCACTCGACCACAAGGAGTTCAAGAGCCACTCTGTATCCAAACGGTCTGTAATTAAGTAGTCTTTATGGTCATGATGACACTTTATGTAAGGCGTTACCTGTAACGCTAGGCCTTAATGTACTTTAAACCCTCCGCCACGTGGGCTGGCTGGGGTCCTGGCGCACTCTATATATGCCACCCCCTCCACAGGCAGAAGGGTTCGCACCCCTGTAACTCATACGCATATAATCCAGTCGACCGCCTCCGGGCTCCAAGACGTAGGGCTGTTACTTCCTCCAAGAAGGGCCTGAACTCGTAAATCCCTTGCGTATACAACTACTCCATAGCTAGGATCTTGCCTCTCCATACCTACCCCCTATTCTACTGTCAGTCTTAGTACCACGACAGTTGGCACCCACCGTGGGGCCGGTGTCTTAGCGACTTATTGGAGAAGTTGCGATTGTTCCGATCGCCTTCATCATGGTTTCTGGCGGAGTTTTGGTCGAGGGCCGCGAGATCCGTCTCGGCGCACTCACGTTCATCGCCGACGACTCCGCTTGGCTCCAAGAGGTTCCACTCGACATCGACGCGCTTCCCGTCCGTGGGGCAACGCACTTTCGCGCATGTGTCCGCGGCGTCCTGCTGCGGCAACCGTCGGCTCCATATCGGTCGACTCTTGTGTCGTCCTCCCTATCTGTCTCTCGCCAGCGCAAGCGCTCTGGTCGGTCGAGGCTTCAGCGGTGGGTGAGACACGAAGTGGCTCGCCAATCGGCCACCACCCAAGTCGCGGCGATCGAGCCCGACGAATCTCTCTACGGCATGTTCGATCTGTCGACTGGCTCCATAGAGACTGCAATCGAGTGCGACAGCAGTGATCCAGCGGCGGAGGTCCTGATGGTCAATGGGCCTCGTAGTCCTCCCGGCTTCCCCCGCACTGACGGAGCGGAGGGTGGAGGCGACCCAGCTCAGGTCCACGAGGAGTATCAACCCAAGCCACTCACTTTGCTGCAAAGGGAAGATCTTCGCCGCCGGAACATGGATGCTCTGCATACTCCTATCGTAGGAGAAACTCCCGAGGCCCATGCCTTGGAAGACGCGCGTTTGGCCAACTTGGCTGAGCGCGCTCGACTGGAGAACCTCCAGCAAGCACTCGACAAGCGCGCGCGGCAATGAGTACCAGACTCCAGTCGACGTCAACTCTTTCCGCCACCGACTCAGGTATATCGAACCCCAATTCAGAATCTATTAGCTGCAGCCCGTATAGCGGAGTCGATTCAGCCATCTCAGTCAGAGGCTGGCAGAGGCTTGATGCAGATCAGAAATTTGCTCCGGGCAGCAGGAGATCAGAATTCGGCCGTATCACAGTCACGCAATAGGATTCACAGTCAATCCGTCGCTGTGAATACAGTCCAATCGGCCCATAGCCCAAGATCGCCTCCGCGGCATGAGGGACGAGGAGGTCGACGTGATCAGTATGATGACCGATTCGATCGTGATGATCGGCGTCGAGTGCCCACTCCTCCCCCAAGGGGTGGGTCGTACGCCCCTCGGCGGCAAGACGATAGACGTCAGCACAGTGTTGGGCGAAGGGTTCCAGTCGACCCCAGAGAACCAGGCTTTGACGTGAGATCTATTACCATGACAGAGATGTGCCCACCAGCAGCCGAGTTCATGTCTCAGGACCAGAGTGTTTTAGTAGAGCCATCAGAGCCGCGGTGATCCCTCCCAACTTCAGGTTGGCGACTGGGGTGAGTAAGTTCACTGGTGAGTCCAAGCCCGATACTTGGCTCGAGGACTACCGAGTGGCTGTTCAGATTGGCGGTGGCAATGGTGAGCTGGCCATGAAACACCTACCGCTTATGTTGGAGGGCTCGGCCAGAGCCTGGCTGAATCAGTTGGCGCCTACCAACATTTACACTTGGGAAGATCTTGCCCGAGTGTTCGTCAGGACATTTGAGGGAACTTGCAAGCGACCGGCAAGTTTGACAGAGCTGCAGGTCTGCGTGCAAAAGTCAAATGAGACCCTGAGGGATTACATCCAGAGGTGGATCACATTGCATCATACGGTGGAGAACGTATCTGATCACCAAGCAGTCTGTGCCTTCAAGGAAGGCCTTAAGAACAGAGAGTTAAGTTTGAAGTTTGGTCGGACCGGAGACATGACCTTGAGTCGAATGATGGAGATTGCCACCAAATATGCCAATGGTGAAGAAGAAGATCGACTCCGGAGTGGCAAGTACAAGCCGAGCCAGACGGAAAAAGGAAACTCCAGTCGGAAGCAGAAGCGGAAAGCCAAGCCAGCTGCTCCTGGAGAAGCCTTGGCCGTGACTCAGGGCAAGTTTAAAGGGAAGCCCAAAGGATCCTAGAACCCCAAGAAGGTGAAGGACAAGGAAGGAAACGACGTGATGGATTTTCCATGCAACATCCACACGAAGAAAGATGAAGAGGGTAACTTCATTTACCCGAAACATACCACTCGTCAGTGCCGGCTCTTAATCCAGCAGTTTCAAGGGAAACAGCCCAAGGATAAGGAAAAGGAGTAGGGCAAGGCTAAGGACAAAGAGGACAGTGATGAAGGATACCCCCATGTCAATTCCACCCTGATGATTTTTGCTGATGTGGAGAGCAAAAGTCGATTGAAAGTTATCAACCGTGAGGTAAATATGGTAGCTCCGGCGACACCCAACTATCTGAAATGGTCTCAGACCGCCATCACATTCGACCAGTCTGATCATCCGACACACATAGCCACCCCTGGGAGGCAAGCTTTGGTGGTCGACCCAGTCGTCGAAGGAACTCGACTGACTAAGGTTCTGATGGATGGTGGCAGTGGACTGAATATATTGTATGCAGAGACGTTGAAGGGAATGGGCATCCGATGTCCAGACTCAGTTCCAGCAACATGAGTTTCCATGGAGTCATTCCTGGGAAGAAGGTTGAGTCACTCGGCCAAATTGCTCTTGATGTGGTTTTCGGTGATTCGAAGCATTTCCGCAAAGAAAATCTAACATTTGAAGTTGTGGATTTCTAGAGTGCTTATCACGCTATTTTGGGCAGGCCAGCTTATGCACGGTTCATGGCTCGACCATGTTACATGTACCTCAAATTGAAGATGCCTGGTCCTAAGGGTGTGATTACCATCACTGGCAATCGGAAAAAGGCGGAAGAGTGCTTTCGGAAGGGCTCAAAGATTGTCGATGCTCAGATAACAATGGTGGAGCTGCAAGAATATCAAAAAAATGCAGATCCGAGTGATTTATTGCGGGCCAAGAAGCCCGCCACAGAGTCAACGTTCCAGTCGTCTGGTAAGACGAAGCCCATTCACATTCACCTGACCGACCCCAGTGCTGCTCCGGCTCATATTTCCACAACACTCGACTCTAAATAGGAAGAAGCGCTCATCCAGTTCCTCCGTGAGAACTGGGACATCTTCGCATGGAAGCCTGCTGACATGCCGGGTGTTCCCAGGGGGCTGGCTGAGCATCATTTACGAGTCAACCCAAAAGCAAAACCTGTCAAAGAACATCTTCGACGGTCCGCCGTCCAGAAGAGAAAGGCCATTGGCGAGGAGGTGGCTCGGCTCCTGGCAGCAGAGTTTATCCGAGAGATTTACCACTCCGAGTGGCTCGCCAATGTTGTCATGGTCCCCAAGAAGGACAAGTCACTTCGCATGTGTATTGATTTCAAACATATCAATCGGGCCTGCCCGAAAGATCATTTTCCTCTCCCCCGCATCGACCAAAAAGTCGACTCGACTGCGGGATGTGAGCGCCTGTCTTTTTTAGACGCCTATTCCGGTTACCATCAGATCCGTCTGTATGGACCCGACGAAATCAAAACAGCTTTCATCACTCCATTCGGGTGCTTCTGCTATGTCACCATGCCATTCGGCCTCAAGAATGCCGGAGCCACGTTCATGAGGATGATTCAGAAGTGTTTACTCACTCAAATCAGTTGGAACGTAGAAGCATACATGGATGATATTGTGGTCAAATCACGGAAGGGTTCCGACCTGTTGACTGACCTCGCTGAAACATTTGCCAATCTCAGGAGGTATGATATCAAGCTTAATCCATCAAAGTGCACATTCGGAGTTCCTGGCGGAAAGTTACTCGGTTTTCTCGCTTCCGAACAAGGAATCGACGCCAACCCAGAAAAAGTTGGCACAATACTCCGAATGAAACGCCCAGTGCGTGCGCACGATGTCCAGAAGCTTACTGGATGCTTGGCCGCATTAAGTCGATTCATCTCTCGCCTCGGTGAAAAGGCATTGCCTCTTTACCGACTGATGAAGAAGTCAGACAAGTTCGAGTGGACTCCAGAAGCTGATGCAACGTTTGCCGAGCTAAAAGCTCTGCTCTCCACCCAGCCGGTGCTTGCTGCTCCAATTAGCAAAGAGCCTCTGTTGCTTTACATTGCAGCCACAGGACAAGTCGTCAGTACAGTACTTACGGTCGAGCGGGAAGAAGAAGGGAAAGCCTTCAAAGTTTAGCGCCCAGTATATTATCTTTCCGAAGTGTTGACCCCATCGAAGCAAAGATACCCTCATTATCAGAAGCTGGTATATGGGATTTACATGACCACGAAGAAGGTTGCTCATTATTTCTCTGATCATTCCATTACAGTCGTTAGCGACGCCCCACTGTCAGAGATTCTGCACAACAGAGATGCAACAGGTCGAGTGGCGAAATGGGCGATTGAACTCCTTCCCCTTGATATCAAGTTTGAGGCAAAGAAAGCCATTAAGTCCCAAGCAGTAGCAGATTTCATCGCCGAGTGGATTGAACAACAGCAGCTGACTCAAGTTCACTCGGAGCACTGGACCATGTTCTTTGACGGTTCTAAGATGTTAAATGGTTCCGGTGCTGGGGTAGTATTGGTTTCCCCCCGAGGAGATAAGCTCAGATACGTGCTCTAGATCCACTTTGATTCCTCCAATAATGAAGCAGAATACGAGGCACTTTTGTATGGGTTGCGCATGGCCATTTCACTCGGCGTCTGTCGCCTTATGGTTTATGGCGACTCAGATTTGGTGGTCAATCAGGTGATGAAGGAGTGGGACGTTAGAAGCCCAGCCATGACTGGATACTGCAATGCAGTGAGAAAGCTTGAAAAGAAATTTGAAGGGTTAGAGCTCCATCATATACCCCGACTGAAGAATCAAGCGGCTGATGATTTGGCAAAGATAGGTTCCAAGAGGGAAGCCATTCCAGTAATGTGTTCTTGGAACATATCCATACTCCGTCAGTTCAGGAAGATCCTTTTACCGAAGAAGCTCCGCAGCCTAAAAGTGTCACAGATCCGACTGAAGTTGAAGTTCTAGCAGTGGTCGACCTGATCATGGAAGCGTTGGTGATCACTCCCGATTGGACAGTGCCGTACATCGCGTATATCTTAAGGAAAGAGCTCCCAGAGGATGAAGAAGAGGCTCGACAGATCGTCCGCCGATCTAAGGCCTTTACCATGATAAAGGGACAGTTGTACAAAGAAACCGTGACTGGAGTTGGTCAGAAGTGTATAACGCCAGAAGAAGGTCGGATAATCCTTGACGATATCCACTCGGGGACCTACGGCCATCATGCGTCCTCTCGGACCATTGTGGCTAAAGCATACCGAGCGGGATTTTACTGGCCAAGAGCAAATGAGATGGCAAAGGAGATAGTCGACAAGTGTGAAGGATGTCAATTTTACTCCAATATGTCACACAAGCCCGCCTCAACCTTGAAGACCATCCCACTCGTTTGCCCTTTCGCTGTATGGGGATTGGATATGGTTGGACCACTGAGAACGGGCAGAAGCGGTTTCACCCATGTGCTGGTGGCAGTCGACAAGTTCACCAAGTGGATTGAAGCTAAACCCATCAAGAATCTTGATGTCAGCACTGCTGTCAGCTTCATCAGGTAGTTGATATTCAGATATGGAGTTCCACACAGCATCAATACTGACAATGGGTCGAACTTTGATTATGAAGAATTCAGAGCCTTTTGCACGTCTCAGGGCACGCGAGTCGACTATGCTTCAGTCGCTCACCCCCAGTCGAATGGACAAGCAGAACGAGCAAATGGTTTAATTCTCAAAGGGCTGAAACCTCGACTGATGCGCGATCTCAAGCACGCTACTGGTGCATGGGTCGACGAACTTCCATCAATACTTTGGGGATTAAGGACCACACCTAATCGGTCGACTGGGAGAACTCCGTTCTTCTTGGTCTACGGAGCCGAAGCAGTCTTGCCGAGTGACCTGCTTCACAATGCACCCCGAGTTGAACTCTACACTGAAGCTGAAGCAGAGCAAGCCCGGCAGGACGCAGTCGACCTTCCAGAAGAAGAAAGAGAGATGGCTTTGATCCGATCGACCATTTATCAGCAGGACTTGCGTCGCTTCCATGCCAAAAATGTGAAGAGTCGAGCCTTCCAAGAAGGAGATTTGGTTCTCCGAGTGGATCAGTAGAAGCCACACAAGCTTGCTCCTACTTGGGAAGGTCCCTTCATCGTCACCAAGGTTCTCCACAATGGGGCGTACCGCCTTTACAATGTCGAGCACCAGATTGACGAGCCCCGAGCTTGGAACGCGGAGCTGCTCCGCCCCTTTTATACTTAAGTATTCACTCGGATGAGATGTAATAAAAGTACTTCTGTAGTTTATCAAAGACAAGAGCGTTATAATTTTCCTAGTGATTGTTGTTACTTTTGTTCACATAAAGCAGTCCCCCAGTGGGTTGCTTAGCTGCGAATCCGTTTCGCCTAAGTTTGTAAAAAAAAATCCTTGTCGAGTGGTAAGCCAGCCTCCCACTCGGGGGCTTAGCTGTGAATTTGTTTCGCGTAAGTTTAACAAAATCCTACCGAGTGGTGAGCCAGCCTCCCACTCGGGGGCTTAGCTGCAGTCCAAGTACTCGCCTAAGTTTAACGAAATCCTACCGAGTGGTGAGCCAGCCTCCCACTCGGGGGCTTAGCTGCAGTCCAAGTACTCGCCTAAGTTTAACAAAATCCTGCCGAGTGGTGAGCCAGCCTCCCACTCGGGGGCTTAGCTGCAGCCTAGCGCTCGCCTAAGTACGAACACAACATGTGCTCTACAAGGAGGACGAGGCGCAGGTCGACTGCTACCCTCTCCTTCTGAGCTACGCCACAAATACAACATGCGCTCCGCAAGGAGGACGAGGCGCAGGTCGACTGCTACCCTTTCCTTCCGAGCTATGCCACAAATACAACGTGCAACCCGCAAGAAGGACGAGGTGCAGATCGACTGTTACCTTCTCCTTCGGAGGTACGCCACAAAAACCCTACCAAGTGGAGAGCAAACCTCTCACTCGGGGGCTTAGTTGCAGCCCAGTGCTCGCCTAAGTTTTTGAAAATCCTACCGAGTGGAGAGCAGACCTCCCACTCGGAGGCTTAGCTGCAGCCCAGTGCTCGCCTAAGTTTTTGAAAATCCTACCGAGTGGAGAACAGACCTCCCACTCGGAGGCTTAGCTGCAGCCCAGTGCTCGCCTAAGTTTTTGAAAATCCTACCGAGTGGAGAGCAGACCTCCCACTCGGAGGCTTAGCTGCAGCCCAGTGCTCGCCTAAGTTTTTGAAAATCCTACCGAGTGGAGAGCAGACCTCCCACTCGGGGGCTTAGCTGCAGCCCAGTGCTCGCCTAAGTTTTTGAAAATCCTACCGAGTGGAGAGCATACCTCCCACTCGGGGGCTTAGCTGCAGCCCAGTGCTCGCCTAAGTTTTTGAAAATCCTACCGAGTGGAGAGCAGACCTCCCACTCGGGGGCTTAGCTGCAGCCCCATGCTCGCCTAAGTTTTTGAAAATCCTACCGAGTGGAGAGCAGACCTCCCACTCGGGGGCTTAGCTGCAGCCCAGTGCTCGCCTAAGTTTTTGAAAATCCTACCGAGTGGAGAGCAAACTTTCCACTCGGGGGCTTAGCTGCAGCCCAGTGCCAGCCTAAGTATGACGAGGTACAAGTCGATTGCAGTCTGTGCTTCATCCCTACCTGCAAAAGTGCATCACAAACACTAGCATATATTCCGAGCGAAGGACAAGGTTCGTTCGAAGGCAGATGCAAACATATTCAACGTCAAACCCAAGTTCAGATAGCGTCCTACGAATCCAGAAGTGCTCAGGCACCAAGCCTATTAAAGTTTACCGGTTACAAAAACCACTCGGCATACCGAGGCAAATTTAAGGCATCAAGCATAGAAGTTTTTTACCCCTCCTGCGGAGGACTGGAAGGCGTAACAAACTCGTCCAGGTCGATTCCATCTGTGATCCGAGTGGCAGCAGCGATGAAGGTCTCCATGAAGGATCGGAAGTCATGCTT
Source organism: Triticum dicoccoides (assembly GCF_002162155.2). NCBI lineage: Eukaryota > Viridiplantae > Streptophyta > Magnoliopsida > Poales > Poaceae > Triticum > Triticum dicoccoides. Next base: position 372,418,452 of record NC_041393.1, read on the forward strand.
CTTGGTATTGGCCACCTTGAGAGACGCCAGCTTGTCCTCTCACACGTCCTTGCAGTGAACACGGACCAGAGACAGAGCAACATCGGCACCACACCTGGCAGAAGACTTCTTCCATTCTTGCACTCGACTTGGAACTTCGTTCAGTCGAGTCATCAGAGACTCAAGGTCATTCTGAAGTGTTTATCCTGGCCAGAGTGTTGTGTCGAGGCGCGACGTTGCAACCTTCATTCTTGCAAGATAGTCGACCACAGCAGCAACGCGAGACTCGAGACGGAGCACGTTCATGGCGGCTTCATCCTTCACACGAGAGTTGATGGGATCTAGGCTCGTCTCCAATCGACCAGTCTCTACCTCAAAGTTCTGGCAGAACTCTGTAGACACAACCCAAAGATAAGGCAGCAGTTTGGTGGTAAGTCCATAATTAAAAGCCTGTCAGATACAAGGGGTTACCTTCAAGCATGAGGAACAGCTTCTTGGTGAGTCCTCCCAGATAAGCCTCCACATCATTCTTCTTTCTCGCCAATTCGCTGGCCTTGTCACTCAGGGATATCTTGTCATTCTTCAGTCGACTGACCTCTTTGTTGGCCACGTCAAGAGCAGCTTTCAGATTGGTATTCTCCTCTTCAAGTTTTCTGATTGAAGCAAGCTTTTCTTTTGCGAGTTTGGTCTTCTCTGAAGCTGCTTTCTGCGCCTCAGTGAGGTCAAGATCATTCTTCTTCAGAGAACCCCTCAGTTTATCTGCAAAATCATAGTGAGATCAGACTCGGAGGTGGACAAGAAACAAAGGCAGTCATCAAGGTTCTCACCAAACATACCTTTTGCCTCCTCCTTCGCCTTCGTGAAGTTCTCCTGGACAAGCTTCAGATCAAGTTCGAGCTGGATATGCTTGTTCTCCAACTCAGTATAACGAGCTGCAAGCTCGCAAGATTTCTGCGAAGGATCAATCGACAGACGTCAAAGATAGGTCACTTCCGAGTGACTAAGAAAAAAACGTAGTATTTCTAAGACTACAGCCGAATCTAAACATTCAACTGTAGTCTCGGGGACTACACCCAGTGGGTGCACTCAGCGTGCCCCCACTAGTTCTATCAGCTAGAGTCGATCAGTCGACCAAAAAAGACAGAAAGGTTAACCTCCAGTAGTTAGCCATAGTTTCAAAAAAAGAGGTGTTCTTCAGACCATAGTCGACTGCCAGCAGTCGACCACGGTCTCGGGGACTACACCCAGTGGGTGCACTCAGCGTGCCCCCACCGGTTCCATGATTCCATTCGACCAGATCGAGTAAAGAAAGTAATGAGAAAAAGTTCAAGACATAAAGACTATGGTCGACTGCCAGCAGTCCACCATAGCCTTGGGGACTACACCCAGTGGGTGCACTCAGCGTGCCCCCACCAATCCAGATATTCAATCGACACACCCAGTGGGTGTACGACAGATATTAAGATTTTCAGAAAGAAAAGTTTTCAGGTATCATATCCTAATAGAACAGGAGGTGATTGACTAACCTGAACATTGCTCTGAAGGGCTGAACTGGCATCATAAGCTGCTTGACTGGCATCTCGGATCGCCTTCACCTGATCCATCATGACCCCTGCCTGGCGTATGGCTTCTTGACGATGAAAGGCAAGCACTCGTCAGCGGCACCGCAAAGGATACGGTAGCCCGAGTGACATTGTCCCCCTCCGGAACCAACGTCTCAGGTGCTGATAGGACTTGAGCTGTCTGGCCAGCAGACGCCTTCCTATTCCTCCTCTGCCTCAGTGGTTCCTCGTCATCATCATCAGGAAGATCAATGATGATATTAGGTGGAGCTACAGAAAAGATTCAAAGTTAAAAATGAAGATCCTCCAGGGTTGGAAGTGACAGCATCCTCCATTTCTTGATCTTCAGGTCTGGTCGAGGTCTCAGAAGTAGCAGCACTGCAGTTTCAAAAATCAGTCGGTCAGTGAACGAATCGACCAAGAGTAAATCCATGTGAAACAAGAAGACACAAGTTATGCCATTACCCGGAAATAGTGGGAATCACCATCCTCATCTTCGGCAGGGCCTTCGTCAGTTTTGACGATGCCGCTCGGAGTTGCTTTGACGCTTTCTCAGTCGGCGCCGGAGAGGTCGTCCGAGGACGTTTGGTCGATTGCACAACAGGAACTACCCCCTTGTCGCGCTCGACTGCAGGGTCATGGACGAGCTTGGTTCTCCTTTCAGTACGGGGAGGTGCGACTTCCTCCTCCTCTTCCTCCTCCTCTTCCTCATCAGAGCCAGCATCTTCATCACCCTCATCGCCATCCGATTCCCACTCCTCCTGACTTTCGCCTCCACTTCCTTCCTCCTCCTCGGTCTGTGCTTGCGCCCCGTTGGGCATCGAATACAACTCAGTAGTGATCTGAAAGACAACAAAACAAGACAAAAGTCAATCGACTGATTTGCAGCAAAACAGAATGAATGAAACAGGATCACAGTCGGAGATAAGTGGTCATACCTTGTCTGGTTCGTAAGACTGGTCGAGTGGTGGGATCCTCCTAGCTCCACGAGGGTTATCTTTGTTCCCTGTGATGGCAGTCATCCACCTCTCCAGTGTGGTGTCGTCGACCTCCTCTGGGTGGACCCGAGTGGCGTCTTCGGTACCAGAGTACAACCACATCGGGTGGCCTCGGTATTGGAGTGGCTGAATGCGCCGTCGAAGGAAAACCTCCAGAAGATCCATGCCAGTGACCCCGTCGCGAATGAGCTGGACTACACGCTCCATCAACATTTTAACCTGAGCCTTCTCCTCCGGAAGCACCTTCAGAGAGGACGGCTTGTTCACTTGACTCATGGAGAAAGGAGGGAGCCCAGTCGACTGGTCTTGGCAGTAGAACCAGGTCGACTGCCACCCTCTAACTGACTCGGGAAGGGTCATGGCTGGAAAACCACTCTTACTCCTCATCTGGACCCCAAGACCCCCACACATCTGGATTACTTGGTTTCTCTCGTCATTCGGATTAGCCTTTTTCACCGTCTAAGAGCGACAAGTGAATATGTGTTTGAAGAGGCCCCAGTGCGGCCGGCAACCCAAGAAGTTTCCGCACAAAGATACGAAAGCGGCGAGATAGGCAATGGAGTTGGGTGTGAAGTGATGAAGTTGTGCCCCAAAGAAGTTCAGAAACCCCCGAAAGAAAAGATTCGGCAGCAGAGAAAACTTGTGTTCGACATGGTGGCTAAGAGGACACACTCACCCTCCTGAGGCTGCGGCTGCCACTCCGTCCCCGGAAGCCTTGCCGACCCATGGGAGATCAGCCCTTTGTTGGCCAGGTCATCGAGGTCCTTCTGGGTGATGGTCGAGCGGATCCAATCTCCCTGGATCCAACCTTGCGGCAGGCTGGACCGCGACGAGGATCCGCCCCGACTAGTCGCTCTCCCCTTCGCCTTCGCCGTCGCCTTCTTTGCCCGCTCCAAAGCCGTCGTCTTCTCCTTCACCATTGTCGCCGGCGAAGCAGGACAGAGCGGTGGTGCTGAGCAGGCGGTGAGCGCAACAGATGAATCTGAGGACGGGGGAGGAGAAAATGAGGGCGCAATGTTAAAAAAAAACCCGCCCGGCGCCTTATATGAAGTCGCTTCCGAGTGGCTGACTGGTAGGCCCGGGCAATCCTGTCAAATCCCGCAACAGTTGTGCGCGCGATACGTGGCGAAAAAGGCAGTGTGGAGATCGAGGCGTCTTCGCTTATCCCATCTGAGTACCGCGGCCTTCTCCGCTTCGCGCGCTTCCCGAAATTCGGATCCCGCTAAATCCGCTAACAGCAGAGCAACTTGTCAGATGGCGGATTTCGTCCGATCTGTCGCTCAGAAATCTCCAAGGTCATAAAGTTCACTCAACAGATGTAAAGAATGGATCAAGGCAACTGAAAGATAAGTTGGCACCGTCATTGAAAAGTCATTGATCCAGAGTAAGACACACTCACAGCACAAAAAACAGGTCGTAAAGATTATCAACTCCTTCCTCACTCAAACCTCGATCCATTCGGGGGCTAATGATGAAGTCATGTACCTAGGGTAGGGTCATGGACCTGTCCAAGGTACCCTCCCCAAGGACATCTTTAGAAGAAACTGCCTTCCAGTCGACCTGGAAGGGTTCCACTCGACAGACTCGAAGACACTCGACCATGAAGACTCACTCGACCACCAGGAGTTCAAGAGCCACTCTATATCCAAACGGTCTGTAATTAAGTAGTCTTTATGGTCATGATGACACTTTATGTAAGGCGTTACCTGTAACGCCAGACCTTAATGTACTTTAAACCCTCCGCTACGTGGGCTGGCTGGGGTCCTGGCGCACTCTATATAAGCCACCCCCTCCAAAGGCAGAAGGGTTCGCACCCCTATAACTCATACGCATATAATCCAGTCGACCGCCTCTGGGCTCCGAGACGTAGGGCTGTTACTTCCTGCGAGAAGGGCGTGAACTCATAAATCCCTTGCGTATACAACTACTCCATAGCTAGGATCTTGCCTCTCCATACCTACCCCCTATTCTACTGTCAGTCTTAGTACCACGACAGCGGCTGCAGGGAGCGAGCGCGTCAGGCCCAGATGCGGCCCGGGGCGGGCCTCCCGCGGGCCTGGCGGGCCGCGGCTGCGGGGGAGAGGCTGGGGGCACGATGGGGACGTGTGGAAGGCGGGGAGTGGGCGCGGGGGCGCCGCAGCTGACTTGGCGGCGGCGCTGGGTGGTGGCTAGCGGCGGGGGCAGCGCCAAGTGGCGGAGGAGGAGAGGGCCAGCGCGGAAATTGAGGGGGAGAGGGATAGAGGTAGGTGGAGGCTAGGGTTAGGCTAGGGACGCCCAAAATGGCATGGGGAGGGGTTTTAAATAGGGAAAAGGGCTAGGGTTTGGGGGGTTTGAGGCCGGTTCGGAGCCTCCGATCATGATCCGACGGATCTGATCACGAGGGGGGTTAGGCAGGCCTAGGTGGGCTGTGAAAAGAGTGCTTGGGCTGAGGGGAGAGAAGAGAAGTACAGCCCGGCACGTGTTTCCGGAGACTGAAAACCGACGTTACACCGGCTATATTGCGGCTATATGTTTAACGGTTGGGCTATCAAACGAGCTCCGAATGCGACGAAACTTGACAAGCGCTCTGTCTACACTATAATAAGACCGCACGCCAAGTTGCGTCCCATTCCGAGAACATTTTTCGGCCACTCATAAAACGAGGTCTGAGAGGGGCCACGGGCGCGTGAGAGAGTCGAATCGCGAAACGGACAACGGGGGAAAGGACCGGATGCAAGTTTTGAAAAAACATGCAGATGATGACATGGCAAAATGCAACACGCAAGCAAATGACATGGCAATGACGACGAATAACTGGAAGACACCTGGCGCATCGAATCCGGGGCATTACAACACACCTAAGAATCCCAATGATATTTCTATTTCTGATGCTGAAACACAATCAGGTGATGAACATGACCTAGTGATAATGTTCGTGTTGATGCTCAACCTAGCAAAAACAATGAAGTAGAGATTGAACCTGTTGTTGATCTTGATAACCCACAATCAAAGAATCAACGTTATGATAAGAGATATTTTGTTGCTAGGAAGCACGGTAGAGAAAAAGAACCATGGGTTCAGAAACCTATGCCCTTTCCTCCTAAACCATCCAAGACAAAGGATGATGAGGATTTTGAGTGCTTTGCTGAAATGATTAGACCTATTTTCCTACGTATGCGCTTAACTGATATGCTGAAAGTAAATCCTTATGCTAAGTATATGAAGGATATCATCACAAATAAAATAAAGATACCGGAAGCTTGAATTTCCACCATGCTTGCTAATTACACTTTTAAGGGTGGAATACCAAAGAAACTTGGAGATCCGGGTGTGCCAACTATACCATGCTCCATTAAAAGAAATTATGTTAGAACTGCTTTATGTGATCATGGAGCCGGTGTTAGTGTTATGCCTCTCTCTTTAAATCGTAGACTTGAATTGAATAAGTTGACACCTACTGAAATATCTTTGCAAATGGCTGATAAATCAACTGCTATACCTGTCAGTATTTGCGAGGATGTGCCTGTTGTGGTTGCAAATGTCACTATCTTAACGGGCTTTGTTATTCTTGATATTCCCGAGGACGATAGTATGTCTATTATTCTTGGTAGACCTTTTCTTAATACTACAGGGGCTGTTATTGATTGCAACAAAGGCAATGTCACTTTTCATGTTAATGGTAATGAGCATACGGTACACTTTCCGAGGAAACAATCTCAAGTTCATAGCATCAATTCTATTGGAAAAGTTCCAACTATCGTTATTGGAGGTTTTGAATTTCCTATCCCTACTGTCAAGAAAAGTATGATATTCTTATTGTTGGGGATTTTCATAACCCCGTTGAGGTAACTTAGTGTTATTCGAAATTTCTCCGGTTCCGTGTTATTCGGAATGAGTTTGTTAACAAGACTTGATCAACCTTGTTAGTGGATTCATTTTGATGATCATGGGATGGATGAAACTAGAAGGCACAACCTTCTGTGCCCTCTTTTTACTTTTTATTATTTAGAATAAATAAAGCAAAAATAGTATTATCCGTCTATTTTCTGAATTATCCGTGCATTAAAAAAATATCCCGAAAATAGAAGTGCTCCAAATGCCCTGCAAATTTAGTATGATTTTTTATGGAATATTTGAGGATTTTAGGCATTGAAAACACTGTAGGAGGGGCAAGCACCAGGCCATGAGAGTGGAGGGCGCCCCCCCCCCCATAGGGCGCGCTCCCCTGTCACGTGGGCCCCTGGTGGCCCCCTCCACTTATGCCAGCACCCACACACTTCATCTTCTACCCAAAAAAATCCCCATCCAGCTCAAGCACGAGTTCTAGCTCGGTTTGCTGCGATTTTCGATATCCTTGCTCAAAGCTCCATTTACAAAAACTGCTTTGGGAGATTGTTGCTTGGTATGTGACTCCTCCATTGGTCCAATTAGTTTTTGTTCTAGTGCTTTATTCATTGCAAATTTTTGTTGCATAGGTGACCATGTTCTTGAGCTTGCATGTTAAATTTATGAGGTCCCAAGCAATTCTAAAGCATGATATAGGCTCTAGGCACTTGTAGGAGTAGTTGCTATCAATCTTGTTTAGTTTTATTTACTTTTATTTTGAAGTTACTAAAAATTCAGAACTTTTTCAGAAAAAGAATTATGTCTAGGAGAATGTATCAAGGTGGTTCCTCGGCAAAGAAAGGGAAATTTATTTGGAGGAATTTATGCAACCCGTGTGGCTAATTATCTTAATATAGCCCCACAAGAGGGGGATATGATTTTACCTCCTGTTTATTTGGATAAAGAAGCTATGGTCAATCATCAATTTCTTGGGAGGAATGAACAATTCCTCCAATATCGACTAATCTATGACAGACTCAACGTCGTCCATGTTACTCTTCCTGCTCCCAACCTTTTTGATTATCAGGCAAAAGAAAGATATGTTGTCACCAGGGAGGAAGCAGCTGAACACGAGAGGAGAGCGGAGGCAGCTCGCCAACACGCTGCAGCTCAGGAGGCGGTTGCCGCTGCATCTCAGTACGACCCCAGTTTCACTTACGGATATCAGTCAGGCGGTCCTTGGTACTAGACCAACTTAGGCCAAAAGCCTAAGCTTGGGGGAGTACGTATTTCTCACCGACTTTACATTCATGTTCACACACTAGTCGTCGCTGCTCATACTCTTTCATTGTATTATCCATGCTAGTTTAAATTTCTTTTTCTAGTTTTCTTCTTGTGTGTTTGATAAACCTTAAGAAAAACCAAAAAAATTGTTAGTTCAATTTCCATGCTTGTAGTAGAAATTAAAATGAAAACCCAAAAATATTTCTCGTTCTTCTTCTTACTTGTTGGGAGCTTTCCCGTGTAAATAGTTTTATTTTCTTTTATTTCCTTGGGGGGTCGAGAAGACCATATTGAAAATGTTTAGTGGCTCTCATATGCATGATTGTTTATTTTACTTAGAGCCCATATTACTTGTCTTCTCTTTTGAGTTGAATGCTTGCAGATTCCAGCTTAGTCCAATGCACGTGCACTCTTATTATTATGCACATCGTTCGGTCGTGCGAGTGAAAGGAAATAATGACGATATATGATGGACTTATTGAGATGAGAAAAGCTGGTACGAACTCGACCTTTCTTGTTTTTGTAAATATGATGAGTTCATCGTTTCTGAGTCAGCTTATTATGAAGTAAACATATTTGCAGTGACATTTAGAGATTATAGTTTCTTGTGCCATGCTTGATTAGCTATGAGTTATAATGGTTTACCTTGCGTGCCAACATGCTATTAGAATGATTATGATGTGGTATGATGGGATGGTATCCGCCTTTGAATGTATTGAGTGACTCGACCTGGCACATGTTCACGCATGTAGTTGAATCAAATCAACATAGCCTTCATGATATTTATGTTCATGGTGGATTATATCCTACTCATGCTTGTATTCGGTGTGAATTAATTTTAATGCATGTTTATGAATGTTGTCGCTCTCTCAGTTGGTCGCTTCCCAGTCGTTTGCTAGCCTTTCGCCTGTACTAAGCGGGAATACTGCTTGTGCATTCAACTCCTTAAACCCCAAAGTTGTTCCATATGAGTCCACTATACCTTCCTATATGCGGTATTTACCTGCCGTTCCAAGTAAATTTGTATGTGCCAAACTCCAAACCTTCAAATGAAATTCTGTTTTGTATGCTCGAGCAGCTCATGTTTCAACTATGGCTGCCTATATCTTCCATGCTAGGTGGGTTATACTCAAGAGGAGTGGACTCCACTCCTCATTCACGAGAAAGGGCCTAACCGGGATGCCCAGTCCCATGATCCAAAAAGATCAAAGCAAATCAAAATAATTAAACAAAACTCCCCCAGAGTTGTTGTTAGTTGGAGGCACTCGTTGTTTCGAGCAAGCCATGGATTGATGCTTGTTGGTGGTTGGGGGAGTATAAACCTTTACCATTCTGTTTGGGAACTACCTATAATGCATGTAGTATGGAAGATAAAGCCATCTCATAGTTGTTGCGTTGACAGTGCAAGTATGCCGCTCAAAATGTTATTCAATCTCTATTTTAAAATCGAGCTCTGGCACCTCTACAAATCCCTGCTTCCCTCTGCGAAGGGCCCATCTATTTACTTTTATGTTGAGTCATCACCTTCTTATTAAAAAGCACCCACTGGAGAGCACACTGTCATTTGCATTCATTATTATTGGTTTATATTGGGTATGACTTGACTGGATCTCTTTTACCATGAATTACAATGTTTAATCAGTCCTTGATCTTTAAAGGTGCTGTGCATTTATGTTTTGCGGTCTCAGAAAGGGCTAGCGAGATACCATTTTGTTATATCATGTTATGATTGTTTTGAGAAAGTGTTGTCATCCGAGTTTTATTATTATGGCTCGCTAGCTGATTATGCTATTGATATGAGTAATTGTGAGACCTAAGTGTTATTGTGAGTATGGTTAGTTCATAATATTTGCTGAAACTTGAATGCTGGCTTTTCATGTTTACAACAACAAGAGAGTTTGTAAAAGTTTTTCTTTATCACTTTCAGTTTATCAACTGAATTGCTTGAGCACAAGCACAAGTTTAAGCTTGGGGGAGTTGATATGTCTCCAACGTATCTACTTTTTCAAACACTTTTGCCCTTGTTTTGGACTCTAACTTGCATGATTTGAATGAAACTAACCCGGACTGACGATGTTTTCAGCAGAACTGCCATGATGTTCTTTTATGTGTAGAAAAGAAAAGTTCTCGGAATGTCCTGGAAATCCACGGAGGCACTTTTTGGAATTAATAAGAATTTCTGGGTGAAAGAAATACACCAGGGGGCCCACACCCTGTCCATGAGACAGGGGGGCGCCCCCCCTATAGGGCGTGCCCCCCCC
>NC_041393.1:372428349-372430437 GCF_002162155.2 Triticum dicoccoides
CCCCCCCCTATCTCGTGGGCCCCCTGGACCTCCACCGACCTCAACTCCAACTCCATATATTCACGTTCGGGGAGAAAAAAATCAGAGAGAAAGTTTCATCGCGTTTTACGACACGGAGCCGCCGCCAAGCCCTAATCTCTCTCGGGAGGGCTGATCTGGAGTTCGTTCGGGGCTCCGGAGAGTGGGATTCGTCACCATCGTCATCATCAACCATCCTCCATCACCAATTTCATGATGCTCACCGCCGTGCGTGAGTAATCCCATCGTAGGCTTGCTAGACGGTGATGGGTTGGATGAGATTTACCATGTAATCAAGTTAGTTTTGTTAGGGTTTGATCCCTAGTATCCACTATGTTCTGAGATTGATGTTGCTATGACTTTGCTATGCTTAATGCTTGTCACTAGGGCCCGAGTGCCATGATTTCAGATCTGAACCTATTATGTTTTCATGAATATATGTGTGTTCTTGAGCCTATCTTGCAAGTCTATAGTCACCTATTATGTGTTATGATCCGACAACCCCGAAGTGACAATAATTGGGATACTTCTCGGTGATGACCGTAGTTTGAGGAGTTCATGTATTCACTATGTGCTAATGCTTTGCTCCGGTTCTCTATTAAAAGGAGGCCTTAATATCCCTTAGTTTCCGCTAGGACCCCGCTGCCACGGGAGGGTAGGACAACAGATGTCATGCAAGTTCTTTTCCATAAGCACGTATGACTATTTATGGAATACATGCCTATATTACATTGATGAACTGGAGCTAGTTCTATGTCACCCTATGTTATAGCTATTACATGAGGAATCGCATCCGGCATAATTATCCATCACTAATCCATTGCCTATGAGCTTTTCACATATTGTTCTTCGCTTATTTACTTTTCCGTTGCTACTATTACAATTATACAAAACCCAAAAAACATTACTTTTGCTACTGTTACCTTTATTATCATACCACTTTTGCTACTAAATACTTTGCTGCAGATACTAAGTTATCCAGGTGTGGTTGAATTTACAACTCAACTGCTAATACTCAAGAATATTCTTTGGCTCCCCTTGTGTCGAATCAATAAATTTGGGTTGAATACTTTACCCTCGAAAGCTGTTGCGATCCCCTACACTTGTGGGTTATCAAGGACTTGCCTCACTAGGGTAGATCTTCAATAAGTAGGCGATCTCCTTGCCCTTACAAACTCCTTGGTTCACTCCACAATCTTGTTGGAGGCTCCCAAGTGACACCTAACCAATCTAGGAGACACCACTCTCCAAAAGGTAATAGATAGTGTGTTGATGATGAACTCCTTGCTCTTGTGCTTCAAATGATAGTCTCCCCAACACTTAGCTCACTCTCATAGGATTGGATTTGGTGGAAAGATGATTTGAGTGGAAAGAAACTTGGGGAAGGCTAGAGATCGAGATTCATATGGTTGGATTGGAATATCTTGGTCTCAACACATGAGTAGGTGGCTCTCTCTCAGAAAATGGGTAATGGAAGTGTAGGCATAATCTGATGGCTTCCCTCACGAATGAGGAGAGGGTGGGGGGTATATATAGCCTCCACACAAAATCTAACCGTTACACACATTATACCAAACTCGGTGGGACCGAATCAGAAAAGTCGGACCAATTTAGTACATATGTGACCGTTAGGCAATTTCGGTGGGACCGACATGTCATCTCAGTGGGACCGATATCATTAGGGTTAGGGCATAACATAATCTCGGTTGGACCGATTACTCAAACTCGGTTGTACCGACTTTGGTAAAAAGCTAAGAGAGTTGGTCAGGCAAACTCGGTGGGACCGATTCGCTTGTCTCGATGGGACCGAAGCGTTACGAAAAGGAAACAGAGTGTTTGCATTGCAGACTCGGTGGGACTGATCGCTCATCTTAGTTAGACTGAAACATTATGAAGGGAAACAAAGAGTTTGCAACCCCATCTTGGTGAGACCGAGATCCCTATCGGTGAGACCGAAAAGACTAGGGTTTCTGGCAGTGGCTATGTCAAATGAACTCGGTGGCGCCAGATGCATCAAATCGGTGGGGCCGAGTTTGACTTTTGGTTTGGGACATATGTGGATACGAGAAA
>NC_041393.1:372430477-372431739 GCF_002162155.2 Triticum dicoccoides
TGGTTGAGGTCTTTTGGAGCATATCACTAAGCATTTTGAGCAAGCAAGCCATTAAGCAACACCTCATCCCATTTTAATAGTATTGGCTTTCGTATAGACTCAATGTGATCTTGGATCACTAAAATAGAAAATGTAGAGTCTTGGACTTTGAAGCTCGAGCCAATCTTTATCCTTAGTATTTTGAGGGGTCCACATCCCTTATCCATGCCATGCTAATCATTGAACTTTCCTGAAATATTTATCTTGTAATGTCATTAGTTCAATGAGCTATATGTTGTTAATCATTACCAAAACCACCCAGGGATAGTTGCACTTTCAAAATGATGGACTACAAAGCATTGAGGAAGAAATGGAAGAGGCAGGAAAGGGTTTGGACTGGATTGGCTCAAAAGCCATGTTTGATAAGATAATGAAGGAAGGTGTTGTATTTGAAGATGGTTCATCGTCACGTGGTAGCAAGAGGATGGCAGCATCGCCACCGCGCCCACCCACTGTCCCAAAGCGCAAGAAGCTTGTGACACTTAGCAACTTGGTGTTGGGTCAACCAAAATATAATGGAGAGAAAAATTCAAAAAACAGAAGTAAATCAAAGGAAAAGGAGGTGCCAACTTCAGAGCCCAAGGAGGCAAGATTTGTTCTACAGGATCCAACCGCTGCGCATGTAGATGCCAAGCACACCTCTACACCATGCAAACTCCCTGGTAAAAAATCAACAAAATAGTGTCTTTTGCCAAGGACACAAAGTTTGCAGAAATGGGAACAAAGGGACCAAGCCATGTTGTTAAGATTGCATCAAACAGTCAAGAGAAAGTTGTCAGTATGCCGTGTAGGAAGTCGGCAACCCCAACAGCTTCTGTGGCAACTCCAGCTTCAAGTGAGACAACTTTGTGTCCAAATAAGCCAACTACAACATCAATTGCGCACAGTACATCAGTAATTAAGGAAAGTGAAACCACCATTGTGCCAACAGCAAGAGGAAGTGAGGCATCTGAAGTTGTACCTGTCCTACCCCATCAGTCAACATAGAACCCCAAGTTGTCAGTGTGCCAATCCCAGAAATTGCATTACCAACCCAAGCAGTCACTGTGCCAACCCCATCAGTCAGTGTGCCAACTCCAAGCCCAACCCATTCAGTCAAAATGGAACCCCCAGCTGTCAGTAATGTTGTGCAGGCTCAGAAACAACATCTGCCTACATTTCGTGCTCTTGATCAACAACACAACCTTACACAAGAGCAAGTTAACCTTGTTTCCAAGTGTATT
>NC_041393.1:372432050-372433981 GCF_002162155.2 Triticum dicoccoides
AAGTAGTGAGAAAGATGATTGGGATTCGGCAACTTTGAGAGAGGTTTGCGCTGCTGCAGATAAGGTGGTCACTAGGAAGGCTCCAATTCATATCATCCTTTCGGATTCTCCAGATGAGTTTCACATGCCAGATATGACAGGTGCTCTAGAGGGTGCAAGTGGGTCCGGCAGTACCACATCTGGCCCACCAGTGCAAAAACGCACAAGGAGGATAATCAAGCCAGTTGTTGTCCAAAGGTCTCCCTACATTGACTACAATAAAGCAAAGACGTTCACTTGCAATGAACAAAGTGAACAAGCTTTATGCGGCAGTCCTCTATTATGTAAGGAATTTATCTGGAGCAAACGTCACAAAAACAAGGTATAACTAATACATTATGGTAAAATCTATATTCCCTCTTCTCTTTTTAGTTGCCCAATCAGTCTTTACAGTTGGAGTTTCATGTCTATTTTGAAATTGCACAAAAATAGTAATACAGTTAAACATCTTTTTCCTTTTTGTCATAGACATATGTAATAGTACCACAACAATAGTAATTCAGTTTTTTATAGTTGGAACATTCAGTTTTTGTAGTTGCGGTTTCATGCAACATCAATTGCACAACAGTAGTTATACAGTTGGCACATCAGGCCTGCACACCTAAATAGCAGTTACTCATTTGTTCATTCACTTTTTCATGTGTTTACGGCAACCAGTTAATCCTGTTTTTTGTTCTTTTCCTTCGTCCTCGTATTTTTTCCGAACAGCCCTGACATCATTAACTACGATGGGTACTATGTGAGCCTAAAGGAGTTGGCTGATTCAATGAAGCCTACCAAATGGCTATCAAATGGTGTTGTTGAAGCTGCATTTATCCAAATCAGGGAAACATAAGGACTCGAAGAAGGCCATCATGCCACTCAGGATTGCAGTAAGTTGAATGAGAACTATTGTTCTTGTTTCACACAACATTCCTTGTCCCTTTCTTTTTTATAGTGTGTTTCGTAACACTCATCTTTTCCAATGCAGACACGCTTGCAGCAAGGAATATACAATGCTGCCGAGATACATTCTAAATTTGAGAAGACTAATCGCCTAGACCGTGAAGATATGGTCAATTTTTTTTTGCTGTCCACAAAAACTTTGTGTTTTTTAACTTTTCTTCTTGCATAGCTCTTGGGTTTCACTGGGCATTTCTGCACAACTCATAGTTATTTTTTTTCCTTTTTTTCTATGTTGTTTAATATGTGCAGGTGATGCTCCCTGTGCTCGAGTTTGCTGATCCCAATGATCGAGAAGGAGGCAGACACTACTGGGTGTTTAACATCAACTTAAGGGATCAACGTTTCGAGGTGCTAGATTCTTGGAGGAAGCTCGATAACCCTGACTTAATGCACTGTGCTTCAACTATAGCGAGGGCAGTGAGGTGTTTATGGAAGCAACATTACCCAAAGCACAACATCGATCACTTTCAAGTCATCGACATTGATGTACCCAAGCAACTCGGGAAGTCATGCATGCACGCCATTTCCCTCTTTTATCTTTTTATAGTTGGCTTTCGATCAAGAGTAAATTCAACTAGTTGCACAAACCACACCATCTAGTTGCACAAAGTCTTCATACAGTTGCACACTGGTCAATGGGGAGTTGCACATTTTTTTGGCACCAACCACACCATCTAGTTGCACAAAGTCTTCATACAGTTGCACACCGGTCAATGGGAAGTTGCACATTTTTTGAGCTAGTTGCACGATACAAAGAGAATCTATAATGTATGTTTGTCCACCTTTCTCTTCTTGGATTTTGAAACAACAGCAGTTCAGGAAGGAAAGTTTGCATGGTCAAGAACATGGTTTTGCATAAAAAAGGTTGTTAATTGCAATTTTTATTATTTTCCCTTTTACTATGTTTTTCAGTTGCACGAGTGTGGCCCCATCTCACGTCAAAATAA
>NC_041393.1:372433991-372436610 GCF_002162155.2 Triticum dicoccoides
TGGTTGAGGTCTTTTGGAGCATATCACTAAGCATTTTGAGCAAGCAAGCCATTAAGCAACACCTCATCCCATTTTAATAGTATTGGCTTTCGTATAGACTCAATGTGATCTTGGATCACTAAAATAGAAAATGTAGAGTCTTGGACTTTGAAGCTCGAGCCAATCTTTATCCTTAGTATTTTGAGGGGTCCACATCCCTTATCCATGCCATGCTAATCATTGAACTTTCCTGAAATATTTATCTTGTAATGTCATTAGTTCAATGAGCTATATGTTGTTAATCATTACCAAAACCACCCAGGGATAGTTGCACTTTCAAAATGATGGACTACAAAGCATTGAGGAAGAAATGGAAGAGGCAGGAAAGGGTTTGGACTGGATTGGCTCAAAAGCCATGTTTGATAAGATAATGAAGGAAGGTGTTGTATTTGAAGATGGTTCATCGTCACGTGGTAGCAAGAGGATGGCAGCATCGCCACCGCGCCCACCCACTGTCCCAAAGCGCAAGAAGCTTGTGACACTTAGCAACTTGGTGTTGGGTCAACCAAAATATAATGGAGAGAAAAATTCAAAAAACAGAAGTAAATCAAAGGAAAAGGAGGTGCCAACTTCAGAGCCCAAGGAGGCAAGATTTGTTCTACAGGATCCAACCGCTGCGCATGTAGATGCCAAGCACACCTCTACACCATGCAAACTCCCTGGTAAAAAATCAACAAAATAGTGTCTTTTGCCAAGGACACAAAGTTTGCAGAAATGGGAACAAAGGGACCAAGCCATGTTGTTAAGATTGCATCAAACAGTCAAGAGAAAGTTGTCAGTATGCCGTGTAGGAAGTCGGCAACCCCAACAGCTTCTGTGGCAACTCCAGCTTCAAGTGAGACAACTTTGTGTCCAAATAAGCCAACTACAACATCAATTGCGCACAGTACATCAGTAATTAAGGAAAGTGAAACCACCATTGTGCCAACAGCAAGAGGAAGTGAGGCATCTGAAGTTGTACCTGTCCTACCCCATCAGTCAACATAGAACCCCAAGTTGTCAGTGTGCCAATCCCAGAAATTGCATTACCAACCCAAGCAGTCACTGTGCCAACCCCATCAGTCAGTGTGCCAACTCCAAGCCCAACCCATTCAGTCAAAATGGAACCCCCAGCTGTCAGTAATGTTGTGCAGGCTCAGAAACAACATCTGCCTACATTTCGTGCTCTTGATCAACAACACAACCTTACACAAGAGCAAGTTAACCTTGTTTCCAAGTGTATTCCGTCAAGACCGCCGCCGAGCATAATTGCATGAACCAAGTCAGTGGGTGATGCACCCAAGGATGTCCAAGGAGAGAACAACAGTGTGCATCCCATTCGTAGAACATCGTCAGCAAGATCATATCACGTCGATGGGTTCTTTGATGCTCCACCATTTGACTTGGGTTTGGATCTTGATGATGACTCCCCGGTTGGAACAGTTGACGAGCCTAACAAATCACAAGTGACACCACAGGAGGCAAGGTTATCCAGAAGTAGTGAGAAAGATGATTGGGATTCGGCAACTTTGAGAGAGGTTTGCGCTGCTGCAGATAAGGTGGTCACTAGGAAGGCTCCAATTCATATCATCCTTTCGGATTCTCCAGATGAGTTTCACATGCCAGATATGACAGGTGCTCTAGAGGGTGCAAGTGGGTCCGGCAGTACCACATCTGGCCCACCAGTGCAAAAACGCACAAGGAGGATAATCAAGCCAGTTGTTGTCCAAAGGTCTCCCTACATTGACTACAATAAAGCAAAGACGTTCACTTGCAATGAACAAAGTGAACAAGCTTTATGCGGCAGTCCTCTATTATGTAAGGAATTTATCTGGAGCAAACGTCACAAAAACAAGGTATAACTAATACATTATGGTAAAATCTATATTCCCTCTTCTCTTTTTAGTTGCCCAATCAGTCTTTACAGTTGGAGTTTCATGTCTATTTTGAAATTGCACAAAAATAGTAATACAGTTAAACATCTTTTTCCTTTTTGTCATAGACATATGTAATAGTACCACAACAATAGTAATTCAGTTTTTTATAGTTGGAACATTCAGTTTTTGTAGTTGCGGTTTCATGCAACATCAATTGCACAACAGTAGTTATACAGTTGGCACATCAGGCCTGCACACCTAAATAGCAGTTACTCATTTGTTCATTCACTTTTTCATGTGTTTACGGCAACCAGTTAATCCTGTTTTTTGTTCTTTTCCTTCGTCCTCGTATTTTTTCCGAACAGCCCTGACATCATTAACTACGATGGGTACTATGTGAGCCTAAAGGAGTTGGCTGATTCAATGAAGCCTACCAAATGGCTATCAAATGGTGTTGTTGAAGCTGCATTTATCCAAATCAGGGAAACATAAGGACTCGAAGAAGGCCATCATGCCACTCAGGATTGCAGTAAGTTGAATGAGAACTATTGTTCTTGTTTCACACAACATTCCTTGTCCCTTTCTTTTTTATAGTGTGTTTCGTAACACTCATCTTTTCCAATGCAGACACGCTTGCAGCAAGGAATATACAATGCTGCCGAGATACATTCTAAATTTGAGAAGACTAATCGCCTAGACCGTGAAGATATGGTCAATTTTTTTT
>NC_041393.1:372437254-372439334 GCF_002162155.2 Triticum dicoccoides
AATGTGTTTTTTCCTTATTTTTTTGCACAGCAATGAATGTGGTGTGTTTATGTTGTTCAATACAAGCATTTGGAATGGGAAACAATTGCCAAACTACGAACCAAAAGAGTTCCTAAGCATGAGAAGGATAATGACCCACAAGATGGTTGACTTTGCTCTCAACAAAGCCTCGTGGAGGGAAATTCAATGGTACAAAGAGTAAGTTTTGTTTTTGCTCCCTTTTTACCTGCTACCATTGGTCTACATAATAGCTGCACAATGGTACTCAATCAGTTGCACACCCAATACAAGTTCAGTTGCACAATTTTACCTGGGCCTTTTTTTGCCCAGGTTGCACATTCTGTTTCTTGAGTATTCTTCGTGGCTATTTTTTAACCCTAAGAATGATAAAATTTCAGCCCTTTTTCTTTTCCTGTTTACATGGCATAGTACTTGGAGATGTTACAGTTGCACATACAGGGCAGACACTTGCACATTGGTTCTAATTAACTTGCACAGTTCCTTTCGGTTTTGGCAAACCATAAAAAAATCAATCACTAAAGGAAAACACACATACTAACATTTTTTTACCAAGCAACATGCGGAAAATATGTAAAATTGCCAATAGAGGCATAAATAGGTAAATATGTAGTCTCACACATAGCCAAGTGATAGTCTGCCACTTTTTTTAACATGAATACAAATGGGGTGCCAATTGTAAGTTTAAAGACAAAGAATAAATTTGCAAAGCAGATTTTTGTTGCTGGACCTTCATAGATCCATCCATGCCCTAACAGTGCAAGCCTTTTGATGGTTTCCCCATTTATCTATTTCTTCTATGTCACCAAGTTGTCATGCCAACTTCGTAGAGCAGCTAGTGGCATTGTGCTTATCTGAGTTGCAGTAGCTGCACCTGTTTTTCCTTTTCGGGTGCAGTTTAAGAGCTGAATGATAGCGTCTACTCCTTGCCCTTCCTTTTGTAGTTGACTTTGGCGGATCCCTAGGAGTTGCATCGTCATTGTCATTGCTCATAGGTGACATCTACTCAGTGCAGTTAGGATGGCCTTGTGTTGTGTTGCCCATAGGAAGAGGTGTTGAAGCATTACTCACACGTGGCCCAGCATGACCCATAGGAGGAGGTGGTTTAGCACAACCCATGGGAGGAGGCGCTGGACCATGAGCAGCACGAGCCATGGGAGGAGATGGTGGACCACGACTACCACAGCCCATGGGAGGAGGTGGTCCACCACGGCCCATTGTAGTTGGCGGTGAAGCACGACCAATAGGGGTAGTTGCTGGAGTAGGCCCTGTAGATGTAGGCGGCACGGGAGGATCCTGGTTGTTATCACCAGCGGACGGACCTGCTTCTCTTGTAGCCCTTTTTTCTTTCTATACTTGTTCAGCTGCACAATCTTTGTGCGCGTCGCATGAATGTGTTTATCAACAATGGCTTTTGCCGCATCAGAACCACAAGAAAACTTTGCTAGTTTCTGGAAATCTGCAGTCATATTCGCATGCCTAATTTCCTTTAGAGATTGAGGAGGCATTACATCAGGCTGGTGGCTAGTGGCACTTGGCACACTTGGGACAGCAACTGGCGTCCAACGCTGCAACATGTACTGCTCCGGGAGGACATCAAGCCCAATATGCGTGAACACTTTCAATATGTAGCAACAAAGGATGCCATCCCTCTCCATTTTGCAACACTCACACGAATAGAGTCCCTCGGGTATTATTGCCACCACTAAGTAGTTCCTGGAACCATACTTCACATCCCATTCTGTATTTGGTCTCAGCTCAAACGTTTCCACACCAATTTGGAATGCATTGTAGTGTCCAATCATCGAAAACTCATCACGGAACTTGCAGTAAAGATCTCTAGTGTATGTCTTGTATGCCTACTTCTCTATTGGGAATTGTGACCACATGTCAAGATCCAGATGTTTTGTACTGTAGTCATTGCACCCTTCCTTGACGAGGATGTGCGTCTGTATTTTCTCGTACTGCCTCACAAAGTTCAGAATTGACTTATGAGGGTTTACATACAGCTTCAAGACTGCATTGAACCCCTCACTTCGTTGTGTAGACTGCAATAAGGGGG
>NC_041393.1:372439826-372445054 GCF_002162155.2 Triticum dicoccoides
AAATCTATCCTTGAAGTAACATGGCACCCAAGTGTTCCTATATTCGTAAAGTTTATCGAAATGGGTGTGTGTAATTGCCTCATATTTCATCATCAAAGCAGCCCAATTCTGTTCAAACTCATCTGGTGTGAAACTGAAATCAACGCAAAGGTTGAAATCTTCAGACAATCCCGGGTTCCAGCCTAGCAACCATCCAACTTTCTCTTGAGTTTTCTTCATGATGTGCCACCGACAACATCGGTGCACACTTGTGGGAAATATGTTCTTTATGGACTCCTTCATCTCCACATCCTGATCAGTAATGATGTTATCCGGTGCCCTTCCATTCATAGCCTCTAGGAAAGCTCCAAAAACCCAATCAAAGCTGATCTCCATTTCTTTTCTTGTCTCACAAACGCGCAGCCCAACATGAAAGATTGCCCATGACGGTTGATCCCAATGAATGGAGCAAAAGTCACGTTGTACATATTGGTCATGTAGGTTGTGTCAAAGGAGACACAATCATGATATGCCTCCGTATAAGCTTTCCGTGCCAAGCCATCCACCCAAAAAATGCTTTCTGCCCTGCCTTCAAGATCATATTTTATCTTATAGAAAAAATTTGGATCATCTTTTTGCAAGTCTTTAAAATGTTCAATTGTCTCAATAATGTCCCCCTCTTTCGTTGAGTCCTTGGAGAAGCCAGCACATAGGTTTGTTACTCTTTAGGTCCATACAGTACATTTAGCTCTGAGCCATAAAACTCTGACATGATAGTCATCATACGGCCTGCAGAAACATAGTTAAGTTAGATAGTTGCACACTTGACAAATAACAGTTGCAGACTAAAGAACAACAGTTGCACAAATGTTGACATGTGGTTGCCAGAGAACTTATTTTTAATTGTTACCCCCATTTTTTATTCCCTGATGCAAAACAATTTAGTTATTTTTGTCTATTATCAGTTGCAGAGATATGAACACTAGTTGCAGAAAAGAAGGTTCAATTGCATCAATAAGGAACACTAGTTTGCAAAACAAATATTTATGTAGTATCCCCATCAAAACTAAGACTTTTTTGTAATACTATATCTAATTCAATCAGCAAGTAGTTCCAACTTTGTGTTTTGTTTGTCGTAGAATTTTTTCACAAATATTGAAGCCTGGTTGCATAACACAGTGTATGTATTTGCACAACCCCATGCTACTAGTTGCACACTTGACAGAGCAGAATTAAAACAACATAGTTTGAAATTTGAAGTTTTTGGGAGGTGAATGAGAACACACCTGAAGTTAGATTGCAATTGTGGAGTATCTCTAGGAACCTCCTTTCCTCCAGTGGTATGCCCATGTGAGATCGCAAGTATTTGGACAGCAAAGGCTTGGCGACCAAAGGATGACTATGATCACGGACAAAGAGTGGGTTACCCACCGCCCATCCTTCAATTTAACTAGCATTTTTGCCTTACATTGTGTTTGATTTATCCTTTCTCTCTTGCGCTTCTTCTTATTCTTCTTTTTTCCACTCTCCTCTCCATCGAATATTGGGACTCTTCCATTTCATCTTCTTCATCCAAAGGTTTGGGGTCTGGTATAAGATCTAGCACAGGTGGCAACTTAGCTCCTACATCATCCTCTTTTGGCTTCCTAAACTTGTTACATGCAAATTGTTGTTTCTCCAATATGTTGGTATAAGCATTCCTCCTTGAAGTGTTCATCTTAGCAGAGAAACCCATCCTTAGAGCATAATCATTGTAATGATCCTTAGCACCCTGGAGAGTATCAAATCTCATCCCAACAAACGGCTCCATTGGTTGAGAACCAGCCTCATCTTCCTCCAAAGCATTTCGATCACCACCAACTGCCCTTGCCCATAGTTCTGGTTCAGTAGGTCCTGCAACTATGGTGTTTGTTTCCCTAGTGTATGGCTTTCTGATTGCATGTTAACATCAACATCATCCATCAAACCACGATCTTGATTTAGCTGTGTGAAAATTCCTGGTTGTACAAATTCAATATCATCATTAGGCAACTCATTGAGATCGGGAGGCAACGCATTGAGGTCTATCATCCTTGAAAGCTGCTCCAACCTGCATTTTGTTTCAACAAATAAGTCATCAACCAGTTGTATTGGGTCATAGTTGCTCGCAAAATGAGGCATGAATTTAACACCGTTAGACTCATTTTAATTTTTTATTGTTTCAAAAACTGCAAGTAATCAGTTTTTGCATAGAGGAACAAGGAATTTCCAGATTGTTATGTTTCTCCAACTTTTCAAGCTTGCACATTCTAGAAATAAGTAGCAAGTATAGTTAGGTGGGTTTTTTCTCCAGATACAGCTTTTTTGGTAGTAGTTGCATAAAGGCAGCACAACATTTGCACAAAAGTGTCATAGAATTGCACAAAATTTCCATACCAGTTGACTAATTGTGAGCATTCCAGTCACACAAACACAATTTCGATAAATTTCATCATACAACCTAGATAAAAATGTAGCATAGGAGTTGCACATTTTTCAGAATTTCCACATTCTAGAAATAAGTAGCAAGTATAGTTTGGTGTGTTTTTTTCTTTAGATATAGCCTCTTGACCGTAGTTGCACAAAGGCAGCACAACATTTGCACAAAAGTGTCATAGAATTGCACAAACTTTCCATACTAGTTGGATTTTGAGAGCATTCCAGTCACACAAACACAAACAAAATTTGTCATACAACCTAGATAAAAATGTAGCATAGGAGTTGCATACAAGTAGTATCAAACTTGCGACAAGCATCATAGTAGTTGCACAATATAAGAACATTCAGGCAATAGCTACATATTATTGACCATCTCTTTTTTGTTTATGTATCTACAATGTGCAGGTCAACAAGAAGGGGAGGGCATGATTCTCCGCAGATTGATGCAAGTGAATATATGAAGCAAGGTCTGTTACAGCAACTTCAAAGATAGAACCAAAATCAGATTGCAACTATATTTGTCTATAGCTATTTAGTTAGATTTTCATAGATAGAACAATGGATTGATGGCGGTGTGTTTCAGATTTGTGAAGGCAGTGTGTGAGCTTTTTCTTAAGACCTATATTTGCATATTGTATCCGAACATATCGTATATCGGGCGTCATCGTACATGTCCTTGGTTGTTTTCTTCCAGATTTGTCAAGTTCCTGCCAAGTCTTGTATTCATCTTTCTTTCTTTTTTGCGGTTGCATAGTTTGTGCGTATAGTTGGATGCTACAACTGGGTTAGTTGCACAAAACAGGGTTTAGAGTTGCATAATCTACTGAGTTGGCACACAGCAATCTTCAGTTGGCTACTTTATCTGCCTTAGTTGCACGGAAGTGATCTACTGGTTGGACAGTTTCTCTGCAAACACACTATGCAAGATTCATTTGATTTTTGACTATCAATACATGAATCAAAGATGCCTGCAAGGAAATCGGTACAAGGGCAAGTCTACAAGAGGAATCAGGAAGAAGATGGGCAAATCTACTCACCTCCAGGTACGTTCTCTTTTTGTTCCTCCTCTCTTAATCTGCTTTTTTGTTCCTCCTCTCTTAATCTGCTTTTTTCTGGGTGTTCTTTCTGATTTCTAAGCCCTCTTCTCTTCTCTTACGATTTGTCCCTAGGAGCTGCCATGTTCTTCTCCTGGCGATGAATGTTTTTGCCCCCTGAGCAGATCCTTCTTTCGTGGGGAAGAAGGCGATGAATGTTTTTGCCCCCTGAGCAGATCCTTCTTTCGTGGGGAAGAAGATGGCCTTGGGGGCAATTGGTCTCACGTGGTTTCGGTCACGTGATCCCGTGGCGGCCAACTGTCATCGCTAGTGGTGCGGTTTCGGGCCCCGTTTCGGGCCCCGTGGCGGCCAACTGTCATCGCTAGTGGTGCGGTTTCGGGCGCGCGGGTGGGTGGGTTCCTTTTTCGGTTCAGTCGGGGTACCAGGTAGTTTCCTTTTTGGGTGGGCGCTGGTTAGTGATCCCAGGGCGGCCGGGCACCACCTAGACGCGTCCATAAAAAAACAAGGAACAAGAAAAAATGCCCTGTGCAGCATTGAGAAACTTTTCTTAGCTGGCAAGTCACAAAACGAAACTACATGGAAATTTTAAATCTGATGACAATTGACAAGGCACCATTTACAAGGTAGCTAGACACTACTGCGCTTCAGGGCTGCGCAATTTAAAAAGCGGAATGAACAAAAAAAAACACAACTGAGAATCCAATGACATTTGTTTGCGTCATCGCTGGGGAAGCATCGTCCTTACTCGTTATAAACACTCAATCATACAGGCTCTCACAGAATTAATTTAGAATCAACCAGAGATTGCTACCTCTTGCACTTCGCTTTTGCCATTTTCTTCCTCCTCTTCTTATCGGCTTTCGGCTCCTTCGTCTTCCGAGCTTCTCTCTTCTCTTCTTTCACTTTCTTCTTCTCCTCCTTCCGAGCAGCCTTCCTCTCCTCAGGTCCCATCTTGGGATCAGCCTCATACCTCGAATCTTCACCAGAACTAGAGCAAGATCCACTACTTAGCAATGAGCACTTATTATGTGGCAACTGTTTTTTCTGCTTTTCAGCAGTACGCTTGTTTTTTTCAGCCCGCACAAATCCTACCAATGGCTGGTTATAAAGCTTATCCGCTGGTGGCTCGTAACACAGGGATGGTCGTTGCAACATTGACATGTTGACTATATCAGCCTCACACTGCTTCACATAATCCAACGTCTACACACAGAAATCAAGTGAATTATTGTTAAACCTGGTAGTGTCCATCAAGATCTCCTGCTTAGAAGGCTAATCATTTATGGCAAATGTGAGCAGATGACGGTTGAACTAATCTTACCTGCACCATGACTGTTGGAGATATGTCATCATCATTTGCGAGTGTATCTCCATTCTCCAACATCTTCTACTGAACCTGTGATTAACAGAATACAGCTAATCCATTAGATTCTTTATCCATGATGCAGCATGCACAATCACCAATTTATCTCCATTCAACATACCTTTTCTAAGTAATCATCTACATCGTCATCCGCAATGTTTTGATCAATCACAAAATTAAATAGATCCATTACTGTCATGACAGCGACACCTCATTTCAGAAAGAAGTCCTGCACAAAATGTTGCGTATATCAGACTTAGCAATTTATTAGGACCCACATAATGCAGTGCCGAAAGAACGATTCATTTGCCCCCAGGGGTCCGATCGGGCGAACCCATGCGTTTTCTCCCGGGGGGAGTTTCCCAGCAACCCCA
>NC_041393.1:372445064-372467781 GCF_002162155.2 Triticum dicoccoides
AAAACTGCAAGTAATCAGTTTTTGCATAGAGGAACAAGGAATTTCCAGATTGTTATGTTTCTCCAACTTTTCAAGCTTGCACATTCTAGAAATAAGTAGCAAGTATAGTTAGGTGGGTTTTTTCTCCAGATACAGCTTTTTTGGTAGTAGTTGCATAAAGGCAGCACAACATTTGCACAAAAGTGTCATAGAATTGCACAAAATTTCCATACCAGTTGACTAATTGTGAGCATTCCAGTCACACAAACACAATTTCGATAAATTTCATCATACAACCTAGATAAAAATGTAGCATAGGAGTTGCACATTTTTCAGAATTTCCACATTCTAGAAATAAGTAGCAAGTATAGTTTGGTGTGTTTTTTTCTTTAGATATAGCCTCTTGACCGTAGTTGCACAAAGGCAGCACAACATTTGCACAAAAGTGTCATAGAATTGCACAAACTTTCCATACTAGTTGGATTTTGAGAGCATTCCAGTCACACAAACACAAACAAAATTTGTCATACAACCTAGATAAAAATGTAGCATAGGAGTTGCATACAAGTAGTATCAAACTTGCGACAAGCATCATAGTAGTTGCACAATATAAGAACATTCAGGCAATAGCTACATATTATTGACCATCTCTTTTTTGTTTATGTATCTACAATGTGCAGGTCAACAAGAAGGGGAGGGCATGATTCTCCGCAGATTGATGCAAGTGAATATATGAAGCAAGGTCTGTTACAGCAACTTCAAAGATAGAACCAAAATCAGATTGCAACTATATTTGTCTATAGCTATTTAGTTAGATTTTCATAGATAGAACAACGGATTGATGGCGGTGTGTTTCAGATTTGTGAAGGCAGTGTGTGAACTTTTTCTTAAGACCTATATTTGCATATTGTATCCGAACATATCGTATATCGGGCGTCATCGTACATGTCCTTGGTTGTTTTCTTCCAGATTTGTCAAGTTCCTGCCAAGTCTTGTATTCATCTTTCTTTCTTTTTTGTGGTTGCATAGTTTGTGCGTATAGTTGGATGCTACAACTGGGTTAGTTGCACAAAACAGGGTTTAGAGTTGCATAATCTACTGAGTTGGCACACAGCAATCTTCAGTTGGCTACTTTATCTGCCTTAGTTGCACGGAAG
The DNA here is from genome assembly GCF_002162155.2 of Triticum dicoccoides. NCBI lineage: Eukaryota > Viridiplantae > Streptophyta > Magnoliopsida > Poales > Poaceae > Triticum > Triticum dicoccoides. The sequence goes on from NC_041393.1 coordinate 372,446,201, forward strand.
TGATCTACTGGTTGGACAGTTTCTCTGCAAACACACTATGCAAGATTCATTTGATTTTTGACTATCAATACATGAATCAAAGATGCCTGCAAGGAAATCGGTACAAGGGCAAGTCTACAAGAGGAATCAGGAAGAAGATGGGCAAATCTACTCACCTCCAGGTACGTTCTCTTTTTGTTCCTCCTCTCTTAATCTGCTTTTTTGTTCCTCCTCTCTTAATCTGTTTTTTTCTGGGTGTTCTTTCTGATTTCTAAGCCCTCTTCTCTTCTCTTACGATTTGTCCCTAGGAGCTGCCATGTTCTTCTCCTGGCGATGAATGTTTTTGCCCCCTGAGCAGATCCTTCTTTCGTGGGGAAGAAGGCGATGAATGTTTTTGCCCCCTGAGCAGATCCTTCTTTCGTGGGGAAGAAGATGGCCTTGGGGGCAATTGGTCTCACGTGGTTTCGGTCACGTGATCCCGTGGCGGCCAACTGTCATCGCTAGTGGTGCGGTTTCGGGCCCCGTTTCGGGCCCCGTGGCGGCCAACTGTCATCGCTAGTGGTGCGGTTTCGGGCGCGCGGGTGGGTGGGTTCCTTTTTCGGTTCAGTCGGGGTACCAGGTAGTTTCCTTTTTGGGTGGGCGCTGGTTAGTGATCCCAAGGCGGCCGGGCACCACCTAGACGCGTCCATAAAAAAACAAGGAACAAGAAAAAATGCCCTGTGCAGCATTGAGAAACTTTTCTTAGCTGGCAAGTCACAAAACGAAACTACATGGAAATTTTAAATCTGATGACAATTGACAAGGCACCATTTACAAGGTAGCTAGACACTACTGCGCTTCAGGGCTGCGCAATTTAAAAAGCGGAATGAACAAAAAAAACACAACTGAGAATCCAATGACATTTGTTTGCGTCATCGCTGGGGAAGCATCGTCCTTACTCGTTATAAACACTCAATCATACAGGCTCTCACAGAATTAATTTAGAATCAACCAGAGATTGCTACCTCTTGCACTTTGCTTTTGCCATTTTCTTCCTCCTCTTCTTATCGGCTTTCGGCTCCTTCGTCTTCCGAGCTTCTCTCTTCTCTTCTTTCACTTTCTTCTTCTCCTCCTTCCGAGCAGCCTTCCTCTCCTCAGGTCCCATCTTGGGATCAGCCTCATACCTCGAATCTTCACCAGAACTAGAGCAAGATCCACTACTTAGCAATGAGCACTTATTATGTGGCAACTGTTTTTTCTGCTTTTCAGCAGTACGCTTGTTTTTTTCAGCCCGCACAAATCCTACCAATGGCTGGTTATAAAGCTTATCCGCTGGTGGCTCGTAACACAGGGATGGTCGTTGCAACATTGACATGTTGACTATATCAGCCTCACACTGCTTCACATAATCCAACGTCTACACACAGAAATCAAGTGAATTATTGTTAAACCTGGTAGTGTCCATCAAGATCTCCTGCTTAGAAGGCTAATCATTTATGGCAAATGTGAGCAGATGACGGTTGAACTAATCTTACCTGCACCATGACTGTTGGAGATATGTCATCATCATTTGCGAGTGTATCTCCATTCTCCAACATCTTCTACTGAACCTGTGATTAACAGAATACAGCTAATCCATTAGATTCTTTATCCATGATGCAGCATGCACAATCACCAATTTATCTCCATTCAACATACCTTTTCTAAGTAATCATCTACATCGTCATCCGCAATGTTTTGATCAATCACAAAATTAAATAGATCCATTACTGTCATGACAGCGACACCTCATTTCAGAAAGAAGTCCTGCACAAAATGTTGCGTATATCAGACTTAGCAATTTATTAGGACCCACATAATGCAGTGCCGAAAGAACGATTCATTTGCCCCCAGGGGTCCGATCGGGCGAACCCATGCGTTTTCTCCCGGGGGGAGTTTCCCAGCAACCCCAGCTGGTCCAGTAAATTATGAAACGTGCAGAAAGAAGGGGCTAGGCCCAATTAGCTGGGTTTTTTAAAATGTCGTAAATAAATTTGCCATGCAAAATACGACCCTCTTGGCTGTCAAACTTCCGCCGGGAGGGGGTGGCATTTGTGAACGTTTAGATAGCAGTTTTAGTTGTATGGGGGTGGCAGTTTCTTCAGAACAGCATGGCAGTTTCTTCAGAGAGGCATTTTCCTTCTAAAACTGCCACCGTTTGATCTCACGTCACAAACTAAAACTGCCAAGAAAATGTGTTTGCTTGCCACCCCCTTCCCAGCTGAATAACATTACCATATAAATAATAGTAGTGCACAGTAAGTTGCAAAAAAAAAGCATTTTTCGAAACCAAAAAATTATGAAATTGCCGTGAGACTATATGAAACACTATTAAAAATTATAATTGACATTTAACCAAAAAGATACAATTATAAAATTGTAATGGTTTTAAAGGAAAAATATTCTATACCCATGGCAATTCTATACCCATATTCTATACCCTAATATCCAGCGTACATCAGCTCTGGGAGGAGCCCCCCGCGAACTGTTCGTTCGCCCCATGAGGGTTCATCGAGCGAACCTTTTTGGTCGCTGAAAATGTTCACTCGTATGGGCTTGCTCAGCGACTAGTTGATCAATTCAGGCCTTAAAAAATTGGCCAATTCCAGCCCATTCATAAAAAAAAGTGCAAACACAGTTTTCGCTATGCCCATAGGACCAGTTAGCTTTTCTTATATTTGAAAAAATGCCAACAACAAAAACAGGGCCCTAATTGCAATGATCTGAATTTTGAAAAACTGCCATGGTCAAAAAAGGAAAAAGAAAGTTATGCCATTAAAAATTAAAATGCCATCCTGTAAAATAATAAAAACTGCCATCCTCTTAATAATAAAAATGCCATGTTATTGACTACTAAAATGACATGATCTTAAAAAAAACTGCCATGCTAATGATAAATAAAAATGCCACTCTTAATAATAAAACTATCATCCTCTTAATAATGAAAATGCCATGTTCATTACTGAACGCCATCCTCTTAAAAACAAAAATGTCATGCTATTGACTATTAAAAATGTCGTGCTCTTAATAATAAACTACCATGTCATTGATAATAAAATGCCATGCTCTTAGTAATAAAACTGTCACCCTCTTAATAATAAAAATGTCATGTTATCATTATTAAACTACCATCCTCTAAAAAAACAAAATTCCATGTTATTTGACTATTAAAACTCTTGATAAATAAAAATTGCCATGTTACTGATAACAAAATGCCATTCTCTTCAAAGAATAAAACTATAATAAAAGAAGGCCTATGAATTGCCATCCTACCTATAATAAAAATGCACATGGTAAGTTTAGAAGAAAAAAAATCCCCTCTAAAAAATAGGGATTTTTGTTCTTTTAGAAATGGAAAAAAAATCAGGATATTCATTATTTTTTAAATGGAAACCCGAATTTAAAAAACAGTTCACTCAAATACATAGTAAGTTTGAGCTTAATACTCCTGCTGGAGGTGGCAAGTTCGACTCCCTTCAGCCGCGCATCACTCGTGATTTCGTGAAAAAATGAAAACAGGAATGTTCGCCAGGGATCCGTTCACAGCGGACGATTCTAGAGAGCTGATGTGAAGTTGGCCTTGCGCCAACATCCATGAGAGGGCAGCGAAGGCGTTCACCAGGATTAGGCTCCTGGCAAACGTTCGCCAAATAGCATTTCCGATTTATTAATATACACATGGGTGGTGATCTATCCAGCTTTCACTTACAGAAACATGCAAACAATCTTCCTTTAATAAGTCCAACGCCAAAGGGTGATCAACATCAACAGATTGCGAAACATCAATGATATATAAGTGGCCCTGCACAACAGAAGAAGGGTATAAGAAAAGGTTTTCTGGAACAATGGTAATATTAACGGGAAAAAGCTCAATTAACAAGTTTTCATTACCTTAAAATAAAGAATGTTATATTCACTCAAATTGCCATGGACCAGCTTGCACTTTTGATAAAGTGTCCTCATTATCGTAACAATCTGAAAACATGGTGCAGTAAGTACATGAGAAAACTGAAAATGATACACAAATACTGCAATCAATAATGAGAGCTTTCATCTGGCTTGATTCTCTTAACCCAAATCTAGTGTATGATAAAATCTATAATGACTAACAGTACAGAGAATATTATAATACACATCAGCACCAGAATAAATGAAAGCTTGGGCCTGGGACTACAATGTGAATAAAATATATTTTGCACGAGGACTTGTGGAAATGTAAATGACCATTATGATAGGCGGAACTACAAAGTCACCTCAAAGAAGTTAAGTTTTACAAAATATTGACCATTCTTCTGTCCAGAAAAACTAGACTAGTATTGTAGAACTTCACTAAAATTTTGAAGTGCTGACAAAAATACAGCCCAAAAAGGCTTTGTTGTAGTTGACTAAAATATGACCCAACAAGCGAGTGGGGAAAATTGAGTGCAATGGAAACAACATTAAGAAGTTTGTTATAGCTCAGAAAGTTCTTGTACCATCACGGCATCACCATCCCTTGCAAACTATACTCAAATGTGAATTATGATCTACATGTTAAGTTGTATAAAAATATATCGAGTTCCAACTTTGAACCATCCAGTTAGATATCAATACAGCAGGTAATGGTACAGATCCATTTATAGCTATCCAGTTAAGAGAGAAAACTGTTTTGACTTGTCATGTACGGATGTACCTCAAAGTAAGCTTCACGCAGCTTGTCAACCGACAAAGCAGCATCCTTAAGACGAGGAGCAGCCCAACCTCCTTTCCCTGAAGGATAACAAAAGAATTTGTATCAGAACATATATCAACTATAATTTTATCCTGCCAGCAAGATAAGCATGCTTCCAACTACAAATATACCAATGCTACACAGGAAAGTTGTGGAATTACCTATGAATTCCATCACCAATACATGAAGCTTCAGGAGCAATGGTGCTGGGCATCGAATTTTAGCTGCTGCCACTCTGTAACGAGGGTAACAAAGAAATAGATGGATTTAAATACTAGAAAATTATAGGAGAACAAGAGATTAAGGAGCAATAAGACTTTTTTTAAAAGAAAGGGCAGCCCGGAGCACATAGCTCCCGCTTGTGCAGGGTCCGACCACTTAGGGTCTTTTGTACACAGCCTTTCCCTGCATTTCTGCAAGAGGCTGTTTCCAGGACTCAAACCTGTGACCTCATAGTCACAAGGCAACAGCTTATACTAGAGTAACAGCAATATGAAATTATGAATAAGGTATGAAAAATATATCCCACCGTTTAAGATTTCTCATTTCCTTTTCAGCCCAGGTCTTAACCATTTTCCGGGGATTATGCTTGCAGTAACCATATCTAAAATGATAATCTCCTTGAACATATCTGTCTCTATCCCTGCAATAAACAAATGTCACTCAAACCTTTACAGAACAATTCTTTTAACAAGTACGAAAAGGATAAAGAGCATATCACATGACACAGTACTGCAATATGTTTCAACAAGAATCTATAGGGAGCAACAAACAAGTGTAAAGAATCGAATCTTACTTAAAGACAAGGACAGAGGTTTTATAGACTTTGATTGCTAGCTCCTGGCCATCTATCTTTGTTGCATGATAGACATTTGCCTGCACAGGAAGTGGATTAATGTTGAATATGGAAGTAGATATACCCAATTGGGAAAACAGATAACTGAAACCAGCAGATTGAGCAGAATTCTCTTTATTCTATTTACCGAACAAGGAGCTGTATTTCATTTATTAATGTTCTAATGCTTTTAGGTCTGCAGTAAAGAGAAATACACGGATCGAAGGAAATAGTTCAGTAGCACATGCACTGCATTTTAGTGTTTACCTCTTTTCCTGTAGAAATGCAACCATTTATATTATTAAAAACACCACTGTTCAACATCTTGAACAAAACCATGCGTGTTCTTGGGTCAATGGCCTGCATATAAATGAATTACTTCGCTGATGAAGTTATTAGATAAATGTAAAGTAACCGATACTTCACTAAGCATCAGGAAGAGCATGGTTAATGCTTGTATAAGAGAAGAAACTTCTACCCCTCAGCCGTATGTAAATTAAAGATAATTAACGTGGTAATCATGTCTAACGAAAAACTGCAATCAGGAATCAGGAAAATAATTTAGATAACATCACCTCAGGTAATTTCACTTAAGTAGCCAACATTACTGCAACAAAAAGAGTTGGTGACTCATGGTGCCATTTAGATCATACATATAGCTGGGAATTAAACAGAGTTCCATAAAAAGTGCAATAAAAGGCAGAATGGTATGTAAAATGCACTAAAACAAATTCTTAATGACTTAATTTGACTTCTTGTGTATCCAGTACAAGAAGATACTTTCTAACCAAGCAGACTCTTGAAACAAATGCCAGCTCGATTGAAAGGGAATGGAATGGTACATTAGGATTATGCAAGATTGCAAGTGCAAGCAGACATGTTCCGCTCCAAAAGGCATAGGACAGAATAAATATCACTTAGCAGAGAGCATGTAAAGACCTGTTCCACCGTAGCACGATCGGCCTTCTCATGGTTCCTTATTTTGCCAATTGATGTGTCCCTTATGCTGTCCCTGATTGCAGTCGTTACCGAATTTGACATCCCCACGTTCATTCTACCTTCCCACTCCTTATAAATAATACAAAATCAATCACATAAGATATTGAACACAACGTACCATAACACGAGACTGTAGATAACATGCACAAGCAAATAATTCACCACGCTAGGATCTCTAAGGCGAAGAGTTGACGCTGCATACCTCCAAGGGCGTGGCCCGGATGTGGGAGGCGAGCTTCTGCGTGCGATTGGAGAGCGGCTGAAAGGGGCGGGAGAGCACGCCGCCGTGCGCATTCGGCCTCCGCGCCGCGGCCGCGCCTCCGACGATCGAGAAGGCGGCGGATAGCCGGGCTGAACCATCATGGCTCTCGACGGCGTCGAGCCAGTCCAGGCCATCGCCCACTTCGGAGTCGGAGACATCTTCCGAGACGTCGGACTCGGACCACTCGTCCGCACGGTCGAGCTCGACGTGCACCATCTTCGACGACAGAATGCTCGACGTTCACCGAGATCTGTGCATTGATGCTCTTCGCGAGCCACCGCCCACGCGCAGAGTCGCCGCCGCTCCCCGCGCGCTGATCCGCTGCTCTTGCGGCCGCCCCGTTGTCGTGCCGTCGCGCCGTTGCCTTCTCTTGCTCGCTTGTGCCTGCGCTGTGGGCGGTGTGGCGGCTGGGATGGGGGGATGAGATTTCTTAGTTAGGGTTCGATTTGTGGCTAGGGCCGTGCCTGGCGTGATGCATACCCGGCACGGCACGTGGCTAAACGCACGCCTTGGCCAGGCCCGCGTTTATTTTATTTATTTTATTTCACATCTATATTTATCTTTATCTTTATCTTTATCTAACTAATTAATTTATTATCTTTATCTTTATACCTTATATTTATTATTTATTAATTAATAATAAAGCAAATTGGGTTTCTTTCGTCCGTCATGCCATTTTTCAAAAAAGTCCCTCTATTTCAGATAATTCAACCCGCAGTCCTGTTTTAAGTTAAAACGAATCATTATTTTCATATTTTACACAAAAGTCCCTATTTTTTCTTGAAATCAACCCGCCGTCCGGATTTGAGTCACACACGAACCGTCATTTTACATTTTTCGAACCCCCCTGATGTTTTAGGTAATTCATCCGTGGATCATATTTAAGTCAAACAAATGCTTTTTAAAATCATCCATATCTTTTAAACCGTAACTCCGATTTGAACATGTTATATATGAAATTTGATTAGAAAAATATGTAGAATACGAATATGAGATTATTTTTACCTTTTAAGTATCTTTAAATATTATTTTGGAATATATTTGAGTCAAACCAAATGATTTTCTAAATTATCTGTATCTTTTAAACCGTAACTTTGGTTTTAACATATTATATATGAAATTTTATTAGAAAAATGTGTGGAATCTAAATATGATGTTAATTTTACTTGTTAAATATTTTTAAAATATTGTTATGGAAGCAAACTTACAATTTATAGCGCAAAATCCGTTTTTTCGTACCGGCGGCGATCTGGATTGCAAATAAACACTCCACTATAACCATATACGGATAAGAAAACATCGATAACTACACGTGCATACCTCTGAAAAATGTCGCAAGGGAAAACAACAGATTTCTCATCACGAGAGTGAGAGAAAGCGAGAGAGAGAGAGAGAGAGGGAGGGAGAGAGAGGGAGAGGGAGGAGAGAGGGAGAGAGAGACGCCTTAGAATTAACCATATTCAACACACGTTTTTTGTTGTTTTGTGTGAACACCAAGGCTATCGCCGGCGAGGGTGAGAAGGAGGGTAAGCGGTAACACAAATATGATGCCTCGCAAAAATAAAGAAGATGGACCTATTGTGGTCTTGAGTGATGATTGTTGAGTTAAGAGTGTGTGTTATGTTTTCTCTCCCGTTGCAACGCACGGGCTCTTTTGCTAGTTAATAATAAAGCAAGCATCCCTTTTACCGCTGTAATTTCGTCCGCCCTTACATCTGCCCGGTTTCACATGTTCACTCGTGTCACTTCCTACGTCTGTTTTCATATTTGCAGCTTCGTATCACATGGCCATAGTTTTGTTACGGGCCAAAGAAATAACACTCGGGAATTGACCTCACAGCTTTGCTCTCACCGCCTTACGAACCGAGTTCTCTTTTGCTTGTGCTAAAATTTCATATTCAAATTAATAGTCCCATACTGGTTTTTTACATCAAATCCTACTCACTTATATACGTTCACAAGTTACAAGATCAACAAGCCAACAAAAGAAGGATGAGATACGGTTCATCTTTACCCAAAGAGATGAAGAAAGTGAAAATGAGCAAAGACAAAGAGGCGTGTATGGCTCATAAAATAAAGTGATCCGCATGACTGAAAAAGAATGCAGGTGGCTGGCTGTTTGGACAATATTGAAACCTTTTATGTTGAGCCTAAGATTTATACTTAGCCAAAAAAGAAGAGAAGAAAATAAATAGCCAGTACATTTGGACAATATTGAAACCTTCTATGTTGAGCCTAAGATTTATACTTAGCCAAAAAAGACGTTTCACCCAAATTGGAAGAGTTGAATTCAAATTCATTTGAATTTAATTTAAATGGATTAAACTACGGGTAAGAGTTAGAAGTGTCCCAAAAAGACGTATGTTGAACAATCATGGAATGTAGATTGTTTTTTTCTTTTTCCATCGATCCGGTAATATAATAAGTCATCGCTCAGATAGCGAGCAAACACAAACTACTCTGTTGCCCAACTGGCTAGCCCAAGGTTGCTGCCTAGCGTGAGGTGTTCGCTTCGGTTTCCTACCAGTGCACACATTGCTTTATTTTGTTTTCTCCCTATTTATTTCTTCTACACACTGACAGGCGAGGCCACTTAGGTAGAGATAGGAAATGAGCTGAGAAGGTGTTGTTTGACCAGTCAACTAATAAATACAAAACTCTACAATGTGCGAGTGGTCGTATAATCACCACAATATGTATATAGTGACTGTATTGACCATATTGTTGAGTACAATGACCAAAGTGAGCGTGCACGACAAGTTCAACGACCACCGATGCATTTTACTCTAGCTATAAATGTGAGGGCACTAAGAACTACTTGTTACGTTGTGTAGTTTCCTCCATTACATGAAGTAGAACGACACTAAAGACTTGGAGCAACTCTAGCAGACCCCGCATCCCACCGGCCCGCAAGACGCGTTTGCAGTTCGCGGAAAAACGTCTTTGCAGGCCGGCGCGGACGGTCTCAGAGGCAGACCCCCCAAACGGACCCGTATAAAAGGATATTCGTGAAATATACTTTTTTACGGGTCGGCTTTGCGGGGTCTGCTTTTACGCCCGCTGCATCCCGCATCCCACCGGTTCGCAAATATATCAATACCACACCAATTATCAATACCAACACAATACAACAATCATCCACATTACAAATAATTATTCAAATCACCGAATACAAATAATTCAATACAAAACTTGTCCCGAATACAAATACAAACTAGATGAAACCCCACGCGTTGCTGTGGAACATTTTATAATAATCAATCACATGTGCAACGTAACAAATAACAAATATATATTTACTTATAATTTCCAAAAAATTAATAATATTAACTACTAATAATTAAATATGCTTCCTACAAACAAAATAACTAAATGGACTTGCTAATAGTTAGAAAAATGGACTTGCTAATAGGTTGTTTGGCTCCACTGGGAAATAAACTCATTGTCATGACCCTTTTCTATCTATTTTTCTGACTAAGTTGTCCGCGCCTTGTATTCTGCTAAATAAGAAAAATAATTCTTACTATCGCTAAACTTGAAAGAGCTTGGATGTACTATGAATGATGCTAATGGTGGGAAGTTACCAAAGTAAGGATTAATAGTGCTTTGATTAAAATGAAGCAATCAAGTAAAATGTGTGAACTCAAATTGCAAGTAAATGGTTTATGTGCAAAGGAGAAATAGACAGAATAGTGAATATTTTTTCTATCTAGCGTCCTTAAATTTTTAGAAAACTAAAGGGCAATGTATAATCTATAAACGATATCACATGAAAACTGCGATAATGTCTATAGTTGAAATCTACAGTATCACCCAAATAAGAGAATGCTAGGCTACTAATTAAAATGTTCAAATAAATGTATGACAGAAACCAGTAAAGTAACATTATTATACATAGACATAGTCCAAATATGTTGACTCTTGCTAAAATAACAAAACTATTGGCATTTTTGGTGCAATTTGACCTATGTATTATGACATTGTACCTGAATTCATGTGCTTCAAAACAGGTTACATGAGAGTATAATATCACATAGGTCTCTCACCAACTGCCAGGCAACTGGTAGCATGCTTAAAACCATTTGATGCTCCTATCTATAGGAGAAACAAAGTGAACCAAGCCAAGCAACTCATCCATCCTTATACCGTAATAAATGTTAAGCCGGTTGAATGTACTTAGCCATATGATTGAGCAGAGAGGGCAGGGAATGTTATTGTATGCATGGACAGGGTGCCAACGGATCCATTTGAGACACCTGCAAAAAAAATTGTCTCGTCAAATACTTGTCTATTAATGGGAGCAGCAACATACTATGCAGCAAGAACCACCTAATCGTCCTAGATTCTCGCCATCAGTGGAAAATCATCCGGCACTTGCAGTAGGTGCAATCTGACCAAATCTGAAAATAAGATTGCCATCCATCACATATACTTTTAACTGTAGTAGATAGAAGCCAGGAGAATCATACTTCCACGCTCTTTAAATAAGTACAGAGACTAACGAAATGTGCATATGACAACTCAGTATCAAAAATAAAAGTCTGACATGGGAGCTTGGTGCTCTGTAAAAATAAGCAAGGAGACTAACAGAATGTGCATAAAAAGAAGACACTATTTGCAGGATCCTTTTTATGATTTAGTCATAAGCGTCTGAATTAAGAATTTGATTGACGTGCTTGTGCATCAGATGTAGAATTAAAAGATTGCACATATATAATTCCACCCCACATACCTGAATGCTAAAGAGATAGATGTGAGATACCCCTGTTGCCTTGTAGGTAGTCCTTTCTTCCAAGGTAAACAATCAAGTCCTCCATACTGCATCGCTGTTTTGTTAGAACCTGTTGAAACAACTGGTACAATATCACTGTTACTGGTCTTCACAGAGTATCATAATGAAAGCATTCTGAATTTTTTATCGATCGATGTCCTTGCCACTCACATGTGTATTCTCTTATCTCCGGTTCACATACTTGACAATCTGATCCCATGACTCGTCCCAAATATGTATATCACTACTTGAATCTGTACACATAAACAAACACACATTCACGCACTGAAAAAAGAGACATAGGAATCAAATAAAGAAGGTGAGGGAGGTACCCGTCAAAAAAAGGTGAGGGAGGAAGAGCCTGGACTGAAGGTGTCCCTTCTGATCCGCAACGGTGTTCCTCCTAGGGCGTGGACAGGGAAGAGCACATCAGAAACAACATCAGTTTGCTGGAGGCGTGTGCTCGTGGACGGGCAGCGGCCAATTTTGGCGTGGGCTGGTGAACGCAGAGGCGGTCTCGCATTGGTTGTTGATTTGGAAGGGGGACGGGATATCCATGCATATTGGAGACGACGTGGGAGGCATGGGCATAGATATCGAGGAGGAAGGGGTGGGTGAAGTTGACCTGCCATTGACACAGTGGCCGCTGACGACGAGCGTGCATTGACAGCATCAGGAGGATCTCCTCCGCCATGGGTTCCACCGTAGTATCTTCAGGCAAGCATGACGATCGATCGACTATTCCAGGTGGTCTGTATGCATGCAGTGAATAGATGAAGATGATGCAGGCGCCGGCATGCTGGTTAAAGGTTTGAAGTAGATCGAAGAAGCCGCCGCCGTTATAGCAGTATATAAGTATAGCATGGCAAGGGTGTGAAGGGGAAGAATAAGAGGAAGGGACGGATTGAAACTATCAATGGCTTTTAATTTGTTGTATGAGTGGAATTGGAGGAGATGAAGAGAAAGGGGAACAACAAGGAAACGACGGTGCTTTCGAGAAATAGATTAAAAATAGGCAAAAAAATATCTTTAATTTCCTTCCATGGGCTCCAAACATCGTACAGCCCATTCGAAGTTCCTTTTGACGACAAGTGGCTTCGTACAACCCAGCCATAAGACTAGTCACAATGGTGAGTAACATACACTAGTAACATACACATATCCCTAGACTATGTTACTACCTTCATAGTGGGTGGTAACATAAGTGTGGTAACACGCAAAGCTTCATTTATTAGGTTATAGACTCATATTGCATTGGGACATGTGATGTTACAGTAACTAGCTAAGTTACTATAACTACCTCTTTCCTCATTAACTCATTGCTACATAAGCAAATTTGCTGAGTTGGACTCCATGTTACTGTTGAAGTTACTCCCACTGTGGCTAGTCTAAGAAATTGACACGACGATAGCGAGAGTTAATGTATGAGACGTGGTTGGAATTGATGATGTGGCTAGACTGATGAGGTGGAGTAAGGTACATGGCTGCATGTTGAATGATGATGTGGGTAGGCTGCATGTCAAGAGAAATAGGTTAGTGGGGATGAATTATTTAGGTATTATAGCTACAAATGAATGAAAAAATGAGTTTGCTACTGTCCAGCCCTTTGCCAATGGTGCTCAATGAGATCCTCCTGAAGCTGAAAGTGGGTGTTTGCATTTTCAATCTCCTTATATGTTTGAAGAAATGCTCTAATGTGGTTAGGGTCTCTAACTGGTTTGACACGGCTGCCTACATTGTCGTAGAAGAATTCCAAGTTCATGCCTCTCTCATCTTCGAGAATCATGTTGTGAAGAATAACACAACATGTCATGATGTTCTTCAAGGTCCGCTTGTCCCAAAAACGAGCAGGACCACGAACAATGGCAAACCTAGATTGCAAAACCCCAAATGCTCTTTCAATGTCTTTTCGGGCTGCCTCTTGCACTCTTGCGAACTCACATTGTTTTTTTAGTTTTGGGTTCTTTGATGCTCTTGACAAATGTGCAGCAAGGAGGGTGTATACCATCTGCAAGATAGTACCCTTTTCTGTATTCATGCCCATTGATAGTGTAGTTGCAAGCAGGAGCATCACCAATAGCAAGTCTAGCAAACAAATGAGACCGTTGCAACACATTGATATCATTTAGAGTGCCCGACATACCAAAGAAGCAATGTCAAATCCATAAATCCTCAGATGCTACGGCCTCTAGCATAATTGTTGCATCACGAGACTTGCCACGATACATTCCCTGCCATGCCTTCGGGCAATTTTTCCATGTCCAATGCATACAATCAATGCTACCTAGCATGCCAGGCCAACCTCTCCTCTCATTAGATGCCATCAATTTCTTTGTGTCATCCTCGTTCGATGCCCGAAGATATTCGGGACCAAAGACACGGACGATCACTTTGGCAAATCTACGCACCGACTCAATTGTTGTATCTTCACCAATGCGAAGATACTCATCGGCATAATCAGCCGAAACCCCATACGCAATCACCCGCATAGTTGACGAGATTTTTTGATATGCACTAAATCCCTTCAAGCCCGCAACATTTCTTCGTTGCGTAAAATACCGACAATTGGCCTCGCAAGCTTGAACAAGTCTAACAAAGAGGGATCGGTGCATTCGGTACCTTCTCCGAAAGAGGTGCGGTGGATACGTTGGATTCTCCACAAAATAGTGTCGCATCAACATCTCGTTCCCGATGTCGGTGTCAAAACCGGCGGATCTCGGGTAGGGGGTCCCGAACTGTGCGTCTAAGGCTAATGGTAACGGGAGGCAGGGGACACAATGTTTTACCCAGGTTTGGGCCCTCTCGATGGAGGTAATACCCTACTTCCTGCTTGATTGATCTTGATGATATGAGTATTACAAGAGTTGATCTACCACGAGATCGTAGAGGCTAAACCCTAGAAGCTAGCCTATGATTATGATTGTTGTTGTCCTACGGACTAAACCCTCCGGTTTATATAAACACTAGAGGGGGCTAGGGTTACACAGAGTCAGTTACAGAGAAGGAAATCTACATATCCGAATATCCTAGATTGCCTTTCATGCAAAGGAGAGTCCCATCCGGACCCGGGACAAAGTCTTCAATCTTGTATCTTCATAGTCCAACAGTCCGGCCAAAGTATATAGTCCGGCTGTCCGAGGACCCCTTAATCCAGGACTCCCTCAGTAGCCCCTGAACCAGGCTTCAATGAGATGAGTCCGGCGTGCAGATTGTCTTCGGCATTGCAAGGCGGGTTCTTCCCAGAATACTCCATAGAAGATTTCGAACACGAGGATCGTGTCCGGCTCTGCAAAACAAATCCCACATACCATCGTAGAGAGCATAATATTCCACAAATCTAATCTGCTGACAGCATGGCATCACGCCACGGTCCGGTCATTATTCGAACCGTTTTTCACAACCAGCTACTGCACGTAATGCGAGGCTTTTCTCCGCATCAGGCCCCACTTCGGCCTGTGGCTAAAGATCTTCAACGTGAAGCCGAAGATAGTGGTCGGCCAGCAGGCGGAGTGTGGAGGCGCCATGGTGGGCAAGATGCCCGGCGTCACCTGGCTTGAAGGCTCCTTCGTGGATACCGTGAAGGGACGGCAATCGGGGTGTTCTACATCACCGAGCCGCGCAACGCCAACTGGGTGGCGGCCCCCGAATTTCGATCCGGCATCCCCGTGCGGCTCACCTCCTGGAAGAAGAAGGGCCTAACCTGGGGCACGTCCGCGAAGCTGACCGGGCTCCAGAACTGCGTCAAAAACATGACAACCAAGAAGATTGAGCTAGTCAATGTGGTCCAGGTCATGCTATTTCATCGGATTCTCCCGTGTCAAAGACGGGCGTTCAACCTGTGGGAGTTTGATGCGGCCCAACACCAGACACTGCAAGAGCTCTTTGACATGACACACAAAGACGTCTGGAAGGTGTTGTTCAAGGCCAGCGAAGTTCCTCCTCCCACCACCGAGGATCGTGAACTCAGCGCCAAGCGCCATGCCAACGTGCTAAGCATTCCGCATTTCGCAAGATGTGCCTTTCCTCAGTGTATTCGTGGGAGGAACTTAAGCCACAGTACTGATCTAATAGGATTATGTGGTGACGGCGGAGCGGATCGAATGTCCGGCTCCGTTGCCTGAAGGTCCAGCAACCGCTATCCTGACGGAGATGCTGGTTCCGGCGCCCTATGAGGTGCCGGAGAAGAAGGCCAAGAAGAAGGCCATGGGGACCAGGAAAAGTCTCCGGCGCAAGGTGGTGTCGGACTCATCGTCCGAAGACACCAAGGCGCACTCCTCCAACAACAACAAGGAGGAGGAAAAGGAAAACCCTCTCCCCCAAACCGAGGGGGAGAAGAAAAGGAAGGCCACCCCTTCCGGGGAGGCCGAAGGGGCCAAGAAGGGAAGGACCCTCTCTCCGGACCACTCCACAACTGCCGCATACAGCGAGGAGGAGTGGTACCCAGGGCCAACCCCTGGCAAAGTCGTAAGTATTCGGATGTCGTAATACCTATTGCAAGGTTGTAGCTTTATGGCTTCTTATTATGTCCTGAGTTGCTTGTGCAGTCCGTCCAAAGCCCACATCGACTCATCCTCCTCGGATCGGTCCTTGAGCTCGTCCGAGATGAACAGTTATTCGCTCCCGACGGCTTCTACTCCCCGTCCCGCGGATGACACCGAGGTGTTATCTCAGAGGTTACCGGGCCAGGAGGAGGTAGTCCTGGAGACGCCTCAAGACGAGACTCCCGATGCCGGTCTCATGGGGGGAGATCCCCAAGGATTCGGATGAGGGGGGCCACAGCAGGCTTGGCCCCCGGTCGGATACTGCGCCGGAACCTCCAGTGGTTCCGGATTCAGGCATGCCGCCACCCGCCAAGGGGGGCGAGCCGTCTGTGCCGATGACCTCTGTCCATCCAGAGGCATCGGATAACTTGGTGGAAGCGCTTCCCTTGATGAAGGACACCGTACTCTTATGAGTACAGTGATTGCGAAGGTTCAGTCCGCCAAAACCGGATTGACCGAAGCCTGCGGCAGCCTCCTGACAGGCTTTGAGGTAAGTAATTTAAATTATGAGGAAGTATCACAGTGTAGACAGTAGCCCCTGATGCTCTCTTTGGTGTTCGGGAAGAAAAGCCTAACAGAGGATCAAATATTATTCCCAGGAGTCTAATCATGTTACGTCTATGTGAATAAGCAGGCGTCGCTACTGGCCGCCGCTGCCGCCACTGCGGAGGTCTTTGGACTGAGGCAGAGCCTAGGGCGGGCCGAAGAAGCGCTCGGCCTCGTGAAGAGGCAGCTCGAGGAGAACAAAGGTAAGCAATACCCCGTGTCAATGTTATATAAAGGAAAAAGTCGTGGATGCTAATAGAAGCATGATAAATTTTACTAGGGGCCACGACCGAAGTGGCGGCCCTTAAGAAAGAGTTGTCCGAGGCCAAAAACAAAGCGGCCAAGGAGCGCACCGAGCGCGAGAAACAAGAGGCGCGAGTTGATGAGTTCCATCAAGAGCTTCAAGACTTCGTCAAAAAATTCGAGTCCTTGGAGCGTGACTCCAAGACGCAAGAGTCGGAGCTTGCGAAGGCCCGTCAGAGCGCACTAGACGCCAAGGCCGAAGCCCAGAAGGCCCTCCAGGAAATTGAGGCGGCCAAGAAGGTAGCTGCGGGTAAGGCTTTCATTATGCAAGCAAGCATGTGAAGGAGACTTTCCTTTTACTTACCCAAATTCGGAGCTCTCCAGGAGCATTCGCAGATCTGCCGCACAACATCTCTGATGCTGCAGACTTCTACCGGGCTGAGGAAGGGAGCTCGACGGAGAAGCTGTTTTGGTCCCAGTATATTGGGGCCGAACATCCGATGCCCTTGAGCAACCAGCTAAAGCAATTGGTCGAACTTCACAAGGCGGCCGAATTGGCCATGAAGGACTTCATAGTCCGGCTGTCCTGGGGAGCCCCTGCCCAGCAGCTACTTCGGCTTTGTTAAACGGATGGTGAATGCGTGCCCGCGGCTTGAAGTCGTTAAGCGGTCCGTCTGCATTGAGGGTGCACGCAGGGCCTTGGCCCGTGCGAAGGTGCACTGGGGGAAGATGGACACCGAGAAGTTGGTGACAGAGGGGCCGCCGAAGGGCAAGGAGCATCGCCACCCCGAACAGTACTATGACAATGTCATTAAGGGTGCCCGCCTTGTGGCGGATGAATGTACGAAGGATGTGATATTTGAATGAATGTACTCATGTCATCCTGTATTATGAAAACTAGTTCATGTGCGCTATGTAGCGCTTGTTAATTTAAAATATTACCTTCTGTGCGGCCGTTTAAAAATCTTGAGAGTTGGCCAGTCATCAACTTCCGCCCCCATGTAACTAGTACTATGGTGTTCGGGAGAAGTACAAACACTCTTTATCCAAGTTGTTGGTCCTTTTAAGGAGGTGTTTAGCGCCACGAACGAGGCAATTGGACTATGCGGCTTTATCACCCTCACTTAGCCATAGAAGTCTACAATTATAAATTTTGGCGAAGCCCCTAGTATCCGGAAAGCCGGACTCGGGGCGCTATACACGCCTAAATAGGACGAGGCCGATTCCTCGCCTGAAGCGGAAAAAATCTTTAAGGATCGAAGTCCTCTCAAACAGCGACCAGCTCTCGCCTTATCATGACAGTCAGTTTTCGGCTTTCTCTACTGAAGTGCTCGTCCGGAAGAACCGGGACACAATCGCAGTAGTTCTCCTTGCGCTACCTTAGCCGATATAGCGGAATGTAAGGTACCAAAACATAGGAGCCGGGAAAACCCAACTATTGACCCAAGACATGATTCGGAGCTGATGCATATAGTGCTATAAGTTCGGGGTGCCGCATTGGCGAAAGTGTTTGGACTTATCTTGCCAGGTTATGGGGTACTGAAGCCCCTAGCAAACTAGTCGTGCCAAAATGCACAAGTATAATAAATAAGCAGGAAAGAAAAAAGGGGGTAAATAAACGTAATAGCAATCTGACGCTGTATACTATTTTCCCTTGTTATTCAAATGATACGTCAAAGCGTACATATACAAGAAGTGCGATAAGCAGAATTGGACTATTTGACACATGCTGACCAGGAGCGGGCGGTATGCGGGTATGTAAAACAGGTATAACGATCGTTATCAGAGACCACCTGAGGATTCCCTTGTATGCCAAAGCTTCTTGTCTTCCTGGTGTGTCCGTCCTGCTATGTGTCCAATAGCCGGCCTTTTAGAAGAGCCTCCTGAAGATAGGGACCTGAAAGAAAAAAGGGTGCAAGGATGCATGGGTCCTGGGGTGGTCGAACCGCATTGTGGACCGTGTCATGGCTGTGCCTCCGCCTATGCCCAGGGTATTTTAAGTGCGTAGTTGTGTACGCGCGGCACGAATGTCGCCGCTTGACTGGACTAGGGTGGAGGCCGAATTGCTAGTCGAGCTCTGGACGTGCCGGACGATCCTGTTATGGAGTACTCCGGACTCGCTTGACGGTATCCGGGTTCTTTATCGCCGAATTGGCTGTTTGCCTAAGAAGGCTATTTTGTACTTCCACCGCGAGGGCCGCGGTGTGCTCCTCCGTGCGAAGCGAGCACTCTATGTTTCCATTAACTGTAATAACCCTGCGAGGTCCCGACATTTTGAGCTTGAGTTATGCATAATGCGGTACCGCATTGAATTTGGCGAATGCGGTTCGTCCGAGCAGTGCATGATAGCCACCGCGGAAGGGGACGATGTCGAAGATTAACTCCTCGCTTTGGAAATTGTCCGGAGATCCGAAGACCACTTCCAATGTGATTGAGCCCATACAACATGCCTCCACACCGGGTATAACACCCTTGAAGGTGGTTTTTGTGGGCTTGATCCTTGAGGGGTGGATGCCCATTTTGCGCACTGTATCCTGATAGAGCAGGTTAAGGCTGCTGCTACCGTCCATGAGGACTCGTGTGAGATGGAATCCGTCGAGATGGGGTCAAGGACCAATGCGGCCGAACCGCCATGACGGATACTGGTAGGATGGTCCCTGCGATCGAAAGTGATCAGACAAGAGGACCATGGGTTGAATTTTGGGGCGACTGGCTCCATTGCATAGACGCCCCTTAGTGCACGCTTCCGTTCCCGCTTAGGGATATGGGTTGCGTATATCATATTCACTGTTTTCACCTGGGGGGATTTCTTCTGTCCTTCTGTGTTCGGCGGTCGGGGCTCCTCGTCGTCGTCGCTATGCAGCCCCTTTTCCTTGTTTTGGTAATTCAACTTGCCGGCCTGTTTAAACACCCAACATTCCCTATTGGTGTGGTTGGTTGGTTTATCGGGGGTGCCGTGAATTTGACATGAGTGATCGAGTATGCGGTCCAAACTGGACGAGCCCGGACTATTTCTTTTGAATGGCTTTTTCTGCTGTCCGGATTTAAAGCCTCTGAATCCAGCATTGACTGTCGTGTCTTCGGCCTTGTCGCCATTATTGCGACACTTGTATCTATTTCGTCGCAGCTTGCCATTGCTATCCCTGGCGTCTGAATCGCCTGAGTTTTTGGGTGTGATGTTGCTGCGAGCCAGCCAGCTGTCTTGGCCCGCGCAGAAGCGGGTCATGAGTGTCATGAGGGCTGACATGGACTTTGGCTTCTCTTGGCCGAGATGTCAGGCGAGCCATTCGTCACGGATGTTGTTCTTTAAGGCCGCTAAGGCTTCGGCATCCGGACAGTTGACAATTTTGTTCTTTTTAGTTAGGAACCGAGTCCAGAATTTCCTGGATGACTCTCCGGGCTGCTGGGTTATGTGGCTTAAGTCATCAGCATCCGGTGGTCGCACGTAAGTGCCCTGGAAGTTATCAAGGAATGCATCTTCCAGATCCTCCCAACTGCCAATGGAGCTTGCTGGCAGGCTATTAAGCCAATGCCGAGCCGGTCCTTTGAGCTTAAGTGGTAGGTATTTTATGGTATGTAAGTCATCATCGCGGGCCATGTGGATGTGGAGAAGAAAATCTTCGATCCATACCGCGGGGTCTGTTGTGCCATCATATGATTCAATGTTTACGGGTTTAAACCCTTCTGGGAATTCGCGATCCATAACTTCATCGGTGAAGCATAGGGGGTGTGCGGCGCCTCTATGTCGGGCTACATCTCGACGTGGTTCAAATGAATCCAGTTTATTGTATTCGGCCCGGCTGGACTTTGATATATTCTATCTGGTGATACATCTCCAACGTATCTACTTTTCCAAAAACTTTTGCCCTTGTTTTGGACTCTAACTTGCATGATTTGAATGGAACTAACCCGGACTGATGTTGTTTTCAGCAGAACTACCTTGATGTTGTTTTATGTGTAGAAAACAAAAGTTCTCGGAATGTCCTGAAAATCCACGGAGGCACGTTTTGGAAAATATAAAAAATATTGGTGAAAGAATCAAGACCAGGGGCCACACCCTGTCCACGAGGGTGGGGGCGCGCCCACCCCCCTGGGCGTGCCCCCACTGTCTCGTGGGCCCCCTGACGCTCCATCGACCTCAACTCCAACTTCATATATTCCGTTTCACGGAGAAAAAAATCAGAGAGAAAGTTTCATCGCGTTTTATGATACGGAGCCACCGCCAAGCCCTAATCTCTCTCGGGAGGGCTGATCTGGAGTCCGTTCGGGGCTCCGCAGAGGGGGATTCGTCGCCATCGTCATCATCAACCATCCTCCATCACCAATTTCATGATTCTCACCGCCGTGCGTGAGTAATTCCATCGTAGGCTTGCTGGACGGTGATGGGTTGGATGAGATTTACCATGTAATCAAGTTAGTTTTGTTAGGGTTTGATCCCTAGTATCCACTATGTTCTGAGATTGATGTTGCTATGACTTTGCTATGCTTAATGCTTGTCACTAAGGCCCGAGTGCCATGATTTCAGATCTGAACCTATTATGTTTTCATGAATATATGTGTGTTCTTTATCCTATCTTGCAAGTCTATAGTCACCTATATGTGTTATGATCCGACAACCCCGAAGTGACAATAATCGGGATACTTCTCGGTGATGACCGTAGTTTGAGGAGTTCATG
>NC_041393.1:372468867-372470296 GCF_002162155.2 Triticum dicoccoides
AAGCATCCCACTTATGATTAACCCCTATTGCAAGCGTCTGCAACTACAAAAGAAGTATTAAGGTAAACCTAACCACAACATTAAACCTATGGATCCATATCAGCCCCTAACGAAGCAACACATAAACTAGGGTTTAAGATTCTGTCACTCTAGCAACCCATCATCTACTTATTACTTCCCCATGCCTTCCTCCAGGCCCAAATAATGGTGAAGTGTCATGTAGTCGACGTTCACATAACACCACTAGAGGAAAAGACAACATACATCTCATCAAAAATATCAAATGAATACCCAATTCACATGACTATTAATAGCAAGACTTCACCCATGTCCTCAGGAACAAACGTAACTACTCACAAAGCATATTCATGTTCATAATCTATCACACCCTGCACTTTGTAACTTTTCATTTGCATTATTAAAGCACAAAAATTTGGACCAACAAAAACTTTTGCATTATTTGGCTTTTATTTGGATTTGGTTCTCTCTCTGTGATTCTTTTTCAAGTGCTCCTTAAAGTCAACTACTCCACTTTCTGTATTTCATCTCATTGCCCCAAACTTCTGCCCAATGACCATGCCATGTGTATAGTGCAATATAGAATTTTCTTACAAAAATAATTTGGCCAAAAAGTATTTTCTAAATTTAGTTTTCCAAAAACCCCTGAATTGAGGTTTGCACTGCAAGTACTTGATTTGGGTTATGGAAAATATTTCAAAAGGAATATTTGAATCCTATTAGATGTAGGACTCCCATAAACCACAAAAATATAATTTTAAGAGTTATTTTACTATTTTATTTAAAAGCTTTTTCTTAAGGCCAGAAATGGTCTTTAATAGGGAAAAATTATTTTATTGTTTTAAAAATATTTGACAAAAATTAGGGAAACTCAGTGGACATATATTTTCCATATATAAGAGTTTCAACACATGGTCATGTTCAAAATATTGGTCAAATCCCTCAAAACCCTTTTTGGATATTTCAAGCTTTTGAAATATTTACAAAGGAAATATTCTCCAAAAATTCCAAGAAAGTCCTATCATCTCACATATGACATACTTCATGATCTTGACAAGTATCATGTCATGGAGAATAGTATAACCCCATAAAATCCTCTCAAAACCATTTCTGTCCATTTTGAAGTTTGAGCAACTTTACATTGCCAAACATGGCCAAATGTTCTCAAACTTGGTGCACGTGCTCCAATGGTCTAATAATGCATCTAGACCAAATGGCACAGGTTGGAGAAGAAGATATCTTGGTCAAAGTGCCTCAAAACCCTCTCTGACCAGAATCAAATTTGAACTACTTTGTACTACCAACTTTTTCTCCATGACCCCAACTTTTGTGAGCCTGATCACATGGCTAAATAAGGCCACCACACCAAGTGGTGCATCAAGGAGAAGTGATCTACTCAACTGGATCTACA
>NC_041393.1:372471739-372473465 GCF_002162155.2 Triticum dicoccoides
TCGCTCCCCCACACTCCAAATCAACCTCCCGTACCACCCATTCACCTCCAGAGCCGCCCGAGCTCGAGATCGAGCTCGAGCTCCGCCGCCTCGGCTCGTCGGCATTTGCGCGGTACAGGCCTCCTCCGCCCCCGTTTTCTCTCGATCTGGAACCGCGCGGCCACGCTGACCCTTTCCCCTCTCTTTCCCACTCTTTTGCAGCCGGGAACGGCCGGATCCATCGGCGCCCGAAGCACCTCCGCCGCGTGGCTCGTCGCCGGCGAACCAGGCTGCTCCGGCAACCGTCTCCACCACCACCCGAACGGCGACACCGCCCCGAGCCCAACGGTACCACCCGCGCACCTCCCCGTGCTCTGTATCGCCGCCGGCGAGCTCGTCGTTGCCTCTGGCCGAAGGTAGACGACGACGGCCGTGGGGCCAGCCCGTCAGCCTCACGCCCTGACGGGTGGGATCCACCCGTCAGGTTTAAAACGCGCGCGCGCGCGCACCGGTTCGCCCGTCGGCTGAAGGCGTATTTCGCCTTTATGCCTTCAACGTGGCGGCCTGCGTGGGCTGGTTTCCCCTCTGGGCCTGCTGCACGTGGCCTCTCTAGCCCAGTGGCACAGCGCCACTTTTCTTTTTCTTTTTCTGTCTCCTTTCCAAAAATTCCACAGGGTAGAATATTTATCCAAATGGAATAATTCCAACTCCTAAAATCTCAGAATAATCCCACCTATTTATTGATGTGACTTTCATGCACATCCATTACACCTTTCTGCTCTGTTCAAATTTAAATTCAAATTTGAATAATAAAACCTCTCTTGAAAAATCCACAACTCTGTTTCCCTAGCTCCAAATCCAAAACCAAGAATTTTCCCCTTCCTAGTTTTCCTCCTAGTATTTTACAAAAATAAGTTGACATTTTTCTGAGCACTTTGACTTTTCTGTTTTTATTATTGTCTTATTTTCCCGTTATCTTCTTGCAACGTTAGATCCCGTATTTGACGAGGTAGCTGAAGAAGAAGGAGGAGAAGGGCCTGAAGAATTTGAAGACCAAGCCAACCAAGGCAAGCAGCCCTTTGACCATGTCTATGAAACCCTTTTTATGCAATGTCGTATAGCTCTTTATTATTGTTGCATCGGAATCATGGTGAGATGGTGAACCACGTGGGTTGGTTGCCTCGGTTACTTCCTCGTTGATACTTGCATTGTGCATGGCCCTACCTTCTTATGAGGGTTATGCCGGTGGGAGTAGATAGGATGCTAAAGTAGATGCTACGCAGAAGGGATGGGTATATGCATGGTGAAGGAGACAAAGTGATTTCAAAAGTCTTTTCGAAAACCCCGTCGGGTGCCACTTATGCCCGAGGGAGATGATGAGATGGGTAACCACTTGATGACGAAGTGGTGTACCGAGGAAAGTGTGTGTTGTTTTCAAAACGGATTGGTCGGAGTTGCGACCGTTATTCCAACCTTACATGCGCAACCACTCTACCCTTATATGGGAAAGGGCATTATTGATTACCTAGGCCGATACTAGCTTGGAGCCCGCATTACTAGTGACGGGGGAGAGTTGGTGCTCTCTCTTGGGACGGGGTCGTGCCAGGTAGGGCGGCCATGACTGTTTTCACAGGGCACCGGACACACCGTTGGTACCCCGTGCCAGTGGTATGTGGTAATTATGGGAGCAAGGCTCCAAGAAAGTGTTATGTGAAATGTTGGGCACGGGGGTTACTGCCAACCGACT
>NC_041393.1:372474514-372478510 GCF_002162155.2 Triticum dicoccoides
CGGAGGCCCACCAGGGGCCCCAGGAGATAGGGGGCGTGCCCTACAGGGGGGGCTCCCTCCTCTCTCCTGGACAGGGTGTGGGCCCCCTGGTGTATTTCTTTCACTCAAAAATTATTATTAAATCCAAAAAGATGTTTCGTGGAGTTTCAGGACTTTTGGAGTTGTGCAGAATAGGTTTCCAAGGTTTGCTCCTTTTCCAGCCAGAATTCCAGCTGCCGGCATTCCCCCTCTTCATGGTAAACCTTGTAAAATAAGAGAGAATAGCCATAAGTATTGAGATATAATATGTAATAACAACCCATAATGCAATAAATATTGATATAAAATCATGATGCAAAATGGACGTATCAACTCCCCCAAGCTTAGACCTCGCTTGTCCTCAAGCGGAAGCCAAAATCGAAAAATATGTCCACATGTTTAGAGATAGAGGTGTCGATAAAAATAAAATACGGACATGAGGGCATCATGATCATTCTTATAACAACAACATATATAGATTTTATCATATGATTTCTTATGCTCAAGTAACAATCAATTCACAATGTCAAGTATGGTTCAAAAACTTCATTGGGAACTAACAAACTATAATCTCAGTCATTGAAGCAATTGCAATTTATCATAACATCAGAAAGAGTCAACAATAGGGCTTTTCAGCAAGTTCACATACTCAACTATCATGTAGTCTTCTATAATTGCTAACACTCACGCAATACTTGTGGTTATGGAGTTTCAGCCGGACAATGAGAAAGATAGGGGCTTATTATGTTGCCTCCCAATGTATTCACCTTTAGGTGATGTCAACAATAATAGCCCATGCTAATTTACATCCAATTGGATATATATATATCATGATCTTCCAAACACGAGGAGCTTGCCAAAGGACAAAATGAAAAAGGGAAAGATGAGGATCACCCTGACTCAATCATAAAGTAAAAAATAAAGTAAAAGATAAGCCCTTCGCAGAGGGAAGCAGAGGTTGTCATGTGCGTTTAGGGTTGATGCACAAAATTTTAATGCAAAATCACGTCACTTTATATTGCCCCTTGTATGTGGACCTTTATTATGCAGTCCGTCACTTTTATTACTTCCACAACAAGTTCGTACAAAGCTTATTTTCTCTGCACTAATAAGTCATACATATTTAGATAGCAATTTTTTATTGCTTGCAGCATGACAACTTACTTGAAGGATCTTACTCAATCCATAGGTAGGTATGGTGGACTCTCATGGCAAAACTGGGTTTAAGGATATTTGGAACCACAAGTAGTATCTCTACCTGGTGCAAGGAATTTGGCTAGTATGAGGGGGAAAGGCAAGCTCAACATGTTTGGAAGGTCAATGACAATATACTTTAACTGAGATGTCGGAAAACATAAACCATTACGTTGTCTTCCTTGTCCAACGTCAACTCTTTTAGCATGTTGTAACGCCCCGGATACAACTTTCCGCATTCGTAACTCCAACTCTTGCCTTTTTCCGTAGATGCGATATGATATTTCCTTCATGGTTGGGTTTTGTCTTTTGTTTTGCATTTTGTTCATGTCTTGCATTTCATCTCATAGCATCATGCGCATTGCATCTGCATGTTTTCATAAAAACTTGCACCCGTTCGTAGTTGCCGCGTTCCCCTTGCCTTCTTTGACCGTTCCGAGACCAATCGGGTTTTTCGGGTCCCTTTTGTCTGGCCCCTTAAGCCCTTTGCTCAGTGCTCAAACCCCTCGCGTGCTCGTCCAAAACTTACCCGAACTCGACCTACTCAGCCATCACCGTTGGATTCGGATCATCACCAAACATCCCTCTAATGTCTTCGGTTTATTATTTGATCTCTCTTAACCTTTTATTCTCAACCGCCCGTTTCCGATCCGATGATCGAAAAACTCCCCTCTTTCCCTATATATATAGACCCCAACCCTAAAATTTTGGACCAATGTCCCATCCTTCCATGTCTGCCGCCGCCACTGTTCTCTCGGGATCCCTCCCGATCCACCTCGTCTTCAGCCACCCACCAACCAGATCATCGCCCGATCCTCCCTATCCCATCCATCTCAGATCCCCCCTCCAACCGCAGCCTCCACCTCTCTTGTAGCCCTGTACGCTCCTCTGCCCGTCCTCCGCGCCGATAGCCGGCAAGCCACCGGCGAGCAATAGCCCAAGGCCGAGCAACCCTGCGCCTATGGCCTCTCGCTCCTGCAACCGATGCCCGAGGCATCTGTTTTCCCCTGCACCACGTCGACCGCTTCAAGCAGCACCTCGAGGCCGAGAAGCTCCTCTGTGCTAATCCACTAGGTCGCTGCCTTGTCATCCCTCCCCTTCCCCTGCCCTGCCTCTGCTCGCTCGCTCCCGCGCGAATGGAAGCGGAGCTGCCGAAGCCACCAGGATCCCGTCGCCGGAGCCGCCCAGCCAGGTCCTTGTCTGTTCCCCTTCTCCTTCCTTCCCTCGCTGGTTTCCTCTCCCTTTGCTCGACCCTGTGCTCATCCCTATGCTTGTTTCCTTTGGACAAGGGACCTCCTTGGACGAACACCAAGGCCGTGTTGGCCCAGGCCATACGCCGAGTACTTTCCAGCGACGACAACGACCGACGATGAACGACGAAGAAGCGAAGCTGGCTCTGATCGATCCACCTGCAGTGTAAAGCTAGCCTCAGCTAGCTAATCGATCTACCAAATCAAGTTTGCTCGGTTGAGCTTCTGACTTGATTAATTCACCGCTGGGCCAAAGCTAAACATCGCACGTACACAAAGCCTAATCGCTACTTAATGTATTCTGGCCGAAAACACACACACGCACGCGAAACGCTTGGCTGATTGCCACAGGAGCGTATCGCTCCTGGTTTGATTTTTATTACTTCACAAATACAAGGTACTATTTACAAGGGATGCGTGCACACATATATATAGCAGCTAACTATCACGAGCTAGCCTACTCGGTGTCTAACACGAGTCCTATACAGACACAAACACATACATGTAACACACGTATGTCTCTAGAACTCTACGTCCGTGTATAACACCAACAATCACCCCCCTAAACACGACGTCGTCATGTCACATCTCCGACACTGATCCCTTCTCGCATCCCCAAGAACTTCTCTCAATCCAAAGCCTTGGTCAGGATGTCCGCCATCTGATCATTGGTGCAAACGTAGTTGACCTTCATCTTAGCTTCTTCCACGCAATCCTTTGTGTAATGATACATTGTATCAACGTGCATGCTCCTTTCACGCCGCACTGGATCCTCGGGTAGAAAGATCTCACTGTCAATATTGAGCACAACTTGTTCCGAATCTTGATCTATGAGATCACTGTGTAGCCTCTCTAGCCACACACCTTCACATGCCACAGTGACAGCTTCAATATACCCTATTGCATCAACTGCGAGTGTTTTACTCTTCTTGCTCATCTCAAGACGAGGTTTCATTGAAGCATCAACTGGATTGCAATCTTTCATGCCACAGCTTTCAAGCACCTTCCTTGTGTATGCCTTCTGGCATAGTGTGATCCTCTCCGTCTTTTGATGTACCTCTATCCCGGGGTAGTAACTCAAAATACCAAGATCATCCATCTTGAAAACCTCCTTCATTTGTAGCTTGAACTTTGCAATCACCTCTTCATCTGCTCGAATTATCAACAGGTCATCGACGTAGATGCCAACTAGTAGACGATCCCTGACTTCACCTCTCTTGTACATTGGATGCTCTAGTGGGGCTTTCTCAAATCCAAGAGAAATCAAAGTCTGATCAAGTTTGATGCTCCATGCCCGAGAGCCTTGCCGTAGCCCGTTTAAGACTTTGTGTAGCTTCAGTACCTTGTGTTCCTCTCCCTCTTTGATGAATCCCGGTGACTGATTCACATAACCATCTCCTTCTAACTCCCCATTCAAAAACGCGGATTTTACATCCATGTGATGTATCTTCCATGATTCCTGAACCGCGAGAGTGATGAGTAGTCTCACCGGTTCCATCCTTCCAACGGGAACAAACACTTCTTCAAAGTCCAC
>NC_041393.1:372479691-372491365 GCF_002162155.2 Triticum dicoccoides
GTTGCACTTATATATGTTGTTTCTTTGTGGACTTCGGGTGCCACATACGCCTTCAATTTTTCTGGACGCTTCACAGAAAGACTGCTTCTCCATGGTCGAGGCACACGCGGCAATTGCTGCATCCGCTCCAGCGAAGTTAGCACTTATGCCCGTAACATCGACGTATGCTTCGGAATCACACCCCATGTCTGTAGCGTCGACATGAGTTTCCGAACCATGATCTTGACAGTGAACTTTTTCTTCACGGAGCATGACAATTTCTTTAGCCGACGCTTGAAGAACTGGATCCACCTTGTCCACGAGTTCACACATCAACATCATGTCACTTTCATCATCTTCCTGGACCATGAGCACCTTCTCCTTCAAGGGATTCTTACACTCCGACTTGAAGTGTCCGAGCAGATTACAGTTGTGGCAGCAGATCTTCCTCTTGTCGAACTTTTTCTTCCTTGGCTTCTCCGACTGTTCGTCGGCGACCTTTGCGGGACGGTACTTTCCACCGCTACCGAACGCCTTGTCGAAATTGTTCTCTTTGGAAACCATTGCCAGCCACTGAGCACGTGTTACCATTAGGTACTCATCTTGTTTTGCATCGCCGTAACTCAACTTCATCCGCTCATCATGGGCCTTGAAGCGACCAACGAGATCATCCAAGGTGAGAGTCTTGAGATCAACACACTGCTCGATCGCTGACACAATCGGCATGTAGCGCGGTGGAGCGGCACGTAGGAAACGCCGGACCACGGAGATGTCCTCTAACTTCTCTCCGAGACCGTGAATCCCGTTCACCATGGAAGCAACCCTCGCTGCGAAGGCGTCCACCGTCTCGTCTTCTCCCATCCTCAGATTCTCGTAACTCTTCAGCAAAGTTTGCAAGTTCGCCTCGCGCACACGCGAGTGCCCTAGATGCAATGTCTTGAGCGTGTCCCATGCCTCCTTCGCTGATGTCTTCGAGATAAGATGATGTTGCATGTCCACCGGCATCACCGAGCAGATGGCCGTGATAGCCTAGCGATCCTTCCGATACAAGGCACCACCCTTCAGGTACTCATCACCGCCGGGGTCGACGGCTTCCTAGAGCTCATTGGCCTTGAGCGCCCACTCCATCATGGTCGCCCACACCACGAAGTTCCCACGGTCGAATCGTGGATACTCCGATCTCACCGGAGCAACAATTACTTTAGCCGCACCGGAGTACTCTGCCAGCTGCTTGGTCTTCTCGTCGTCCGACATGATCTCCTGTTACTAGAAGATCAACCTTGCTCTCATACCAATTATTGGCCCAGACCTGACGCCGAGTACTTTCTGGCGACAGCAACGACCGACGACGAACGACGAAGAAGCGAAGCTGGCTCTGATCGATCCACCCGTAGTGTAAAGCTAGCCTCAGCTAGCTAATCGATCTACCAAATCAAGTTTGCTCGATTGAGCTTCTGACTTGATTAATTCACCGCTGGGCCAAAGCTAAACATCACACGTACACAAAGCCTAATCGCTACTTAATGGATTCTGGCCGAAAACACACGCACGCACGCGAAATGCTTGGCTGATTGCCACAGGAGCGTATCGCTCCTGGTTTGATATTTATTACTTCACAAATCCAAGGTACTCCCTCCGTCTAGGTGTGTAAGTCATCTTACGTTATGCACCGCGGCCAAGGCGGAGAGGAAAACGAGAAAACTTAATGTCCTTTTGCTAATTAATAGCATTGCATGCAATGAACTAACCATTGCATGTCATGTTTGGTAGTCTCAAGTCATTGAAAGCATGCACGGCCCACATCTCTTATTGGTTGATATGTCACAATACAAGAAACGAGGAGAGAGTTAATGTACCATGCCTAAGTGTTTTGGGATTATTTGATTTTCGTAAGGTGACTTACACACCTAGACGGAGGGAGTACTGTTTACAAGGGATGCGTGCACACATATATATAGCAGCTAACTACCACGAGCTAGCCTACTCGGTGTCTAACACGAGTCCTATACGGACACAAACACATACATGTAACACACGTATGTCTCTAGAACTCTACGTCCGTGTTTAACACCAACAGGCCGCCAAGAGGATCCCGACGCCGCCGGCTTGCCTCTGCTCCACCTTCCCTGCCTTCGGTCGCCATCTCCGGCGAGTGCAGACACCGGTGAAGCCCCGCAGGTCGCTGTCTCCCTCCTCCCATCTTCTTTTCCTACTGCATTCTCCCGTTGCAGGTCTCTTATCTCTGTCTCTCTCCTGTGGTCAGGGAACCCCGCCGCCAGAATGCATGGGAGCCACCTCCTGCCGTCGCCCGGATCCGGAGCCCTTTCGCCCGTCCTCGCCGGATTGAGCAGCTGCGCCATTGACTGCATCGCCCAGATCCGCTGCTGCGCTGCTGTTCCTCGCCCGCAGCTCCTCCCAGCTGCCGCCGTCCTGCTTCTTCTCGGCAGATCCACGCCTCTGCCTCATTCAGTTTGAGCGAACGAGAGAGCTGCTGCCGCCCCTGTGTTGACCCGTTCCAGTGCCAGCGTGGACAAGCGCAAGGCCTAGCGCCCCTTCCAGCTTTCCCTCTCCATCGACCGGCCTCAAGGCCCGACGTGAGCAGCTCCTCCACGCCCTGGGCCAGATCTCAGATTCGGCCCGATTCATGTTTTTTTTCTGCGGAACGATTTGTCTAATTATCCAGAGATTTACAGGTTTACAGAAAAACCCCTCCATGTTCATGCATATAATAACTCATTAACCGTGCATCGGATTTAAATGATTCAAACATGTAAAATGCTTAGAATTTCATCTAGTATAATATTTTGCCACTTTCATCCATGTTTAAAATGTTTAAATTGCTGTTTGCATTATTTTTCTTAAATGCCATGCTAAAATGATTTATTTCATAACTAAATAACCGTAGCTCGGTTTTAAATAAACTTTATATGTAAATGGGGTGGGAAAATGCCTAGTTTAACATGGTGCACTTTATTTTCCTGTTTAACAACAATAAAATATGGTTTAGGGCAGAACAGTAGCTAAGTCAAAATATGGATATGGTGATTTTCCGGAATTGTTGTTTGTCGTTTCCGGCCTCATTTAAACTTGCCTAGATAGGTAGTTTTCATATGCTTCACCCCTTGACATGTTTAATAACATTTAATATTGTTGGGTACATAACCGAGAGAGAGAACTAAATAATTGATGTGGTGTTTTGTAAGTGCATCTAGTGCCCCTTAGTGATTTTGGTGTATTGAAGACTTATAGGTTAAGTAACGGATGCGTTTGTGAGTGTACACATGTCTATAAGTCTATGAGGAGTTTGATATTTACAGAGAAAGTCGACCCCTAAAAATGAAGTTCTTCAACTGAAGACTTTGATATTCTGAAGACTTTTTGAAGACTTTGAAAGTGAAGAAATTGGTGTGACCTTGAAGACTTGGTATTCATTTGAGGAATATGGAGCGTGAAGACTTTTGTTTTCGTAGTTTCATTTTCTCTTTCTTGAGTCATAGGAAACACCATACTATTAAAGGGGGTCGAGGAAATACTAAGGAAAAATTTCCATGTGATGCTCAACTCAAAATCCTACACCTACCAATCCCTTCGAGTGAAGCCATTGGAAATCTCATATAGTTCAGTCAATTTCTTCAGTGACAGAGACGCAGTTCTTCTGGTCACTGAGGACTTTGCTCTAACTGAGGAGTTAGGAATTCGCCAGTGCGAATTGCCTACACAGTGAGGAACATGATAGCCCTGAGGAATTTGAGAGTCAAATTTCTGACCGTTGCTGTGCTGCGCGCCGGCTGTCCAAAATATCTTATCCACCTAACGGTCATATCATTGAAGGGCATTTATGTCTTATCATGTCGAGCTGCTCCCTAGGCTATAAATAGCCGCCCCCTACAACCACTAGCTGGTTGGCTGCTCCGAGAGAACTTGACACTTGTCATCTGAGAGCAACCCATCCTCCGAGGACTTTGAGCGAAAATCATCAAGTGAGGAAAATCCCAAAACCAAACCCCCACAAACCCAAGTGATTGAGCATCACTGAAGAAATTGATCCTGCATGGATCCGACGCTTGTTACCTTTGAAGACTGTGCTTCTTCCAGACGGTTAGGCGTCAAGGTCTAGAGCATCCAAGAGGAATTGTGGATCGCCGAGTGACCAAGTCTGTGAAGGTTTGGAAGTCACCTGAAGACTTACCACGAGTGATTGGACGAGGCCTGCGTGGTCTTAGTTCAAGGAGAATACGGTGAGGACTGGGTGTCCTGAGTTGCGGCTCAGAGACTGGGTGTCCGGGACTGTGTGTCCTCGAGTTTAAATACTCAGCCGCTCCAACCAGACGTACAACTGAGACAGCAGTTGGAACTGGTTTACCAAATCATTGTCTTCACCAACTAAGTGGTTCTGTTTCCTCAACTCTTTCATTTCCTCATTACTGTGTTGTATGTTGTTCATATGTGTGCTTGAAGACTTTGACTGAAGACTTTCACAAATTCCTCAGTTCAATTTCTTCAGTCTGTTTGTCTTCATCTTGTTATCCTGTGTTTACGCTTTCTGTACTCTGTGCTAGTCTTCATTTCATCATGATGACCATGTTTGTATTCTGCTATGTTTACTTCTGAGTACTTATTCCGCTGCAAGTAGTTCTTCTCTAAGGAATTTCCTCACCAGCAAATTCCTCAGTGAAGAATTCATAAAAATCGCCTATTCACCCCCCTCTAGTCGATATAACGCACTTTCAATTGGTATCAGAGCAAGGTACTCCCTTGTTTTGTGTGATTTTGGTTTAACCACCTAGAGTTTTAGTTATGTCGACCGCAGGTATGAAGAAAGTGACATGCCCTATCTTTGACGGTCATGACTATCCCAAGTGGAAGGCCATGATGAGGAAGCGCCTCATGGCAAGGAACAGCGAGCTGTGGACCGTCACTGAGATTGGTCTTACTGACCTATGCAAGATGGCGAATGCTGATGATATTCGCAAGTACACTCGACTTGACATCATAGCGAAGGATATCATCTGCTCCTGCCTATCCAGAGATCAATTCGGGCGAATTATGCATCTTGACAATTCGAAGCTCATCTGGGACCGAATCTCTGATGTCTATGAAGGTCATCGAACTCGTCATGATCCCTGGTTTGAGGATTTCAAGGAATCTCTCAAAACAATGACTTTCGAGCCAAAATCATCATCTTCTGCATCTTGCCTCATGGGCAATGGTGCTGAGGTAACTGAATGCTCCTCATCCGAGTCTTGTGATGATGAATCTGATAATGATGAATTTGACAATGATGAATCTAATGATGACATTGAATCCTGCTATACCAAACTTATTTGCGTTGCCACTAAACAACAAACGGCTTTAGAACAAACTCAAGATATGCTAGAAAAGAGTGATAATATGTTACGCAAAGAAATGGATCAGTCAAAAGCATTGGGTGAATGTCTTCAGAGAATTCACTCCAAGTTTGATGCCCTTCAAGATCAGCATAACATCCTCTTGACTGATCATGAGAAGCTTTCTCTTGAATCTCTTCAAAGAAAGGAAGATCTTGAAAAGCTAAGAGTGTGTTATGAAGATCTTCAGAAGGAGCGCGATTCATTACTAGCTCAACAAATCAGCGCTTCACGGGAAGAATTTGTTCCCCCTTGCTTAAAATGCATTGAACATGAATCTGCTAATTCTTCACCTGAATGTTCAAATGCTTCAAATGTTACAAATTCTTCATCTATCTCTGCTATCACTAATTCCTCACCCGAGGACATTGCTAGTATCACTGACAATGCAGGGCTGAAGGAATTGTACATGACAAGCATGTACAAAAGCCTCAAAAGGCATCAGACACTTTGTGATGTGCTCAAAAAGCAGATCCTCAACAGAAACCCTAGGAAAGAGGGTATTGCCTTTGAGAGGAAACTCAATGCTGATGGAACATATTGGAAGCCTGAGCAGTACCCCAAAACTTCATGGGTTGCTGCAAAGGGACCTCCAGTTGATCCATCTAACTTATCTGGCTTTACATGTGAATCTCCTCATTCTTCTGATGAGTCTTTTGACTCCAACTATAAACTGTTCAAAAATCAAAATGGTGAAGTATTTGCTAGATATGTTGGCACTAACTGCAGGAACGGTTCCCCTATGAAGAAAATCTGGGTTCCCAAAAGTTGTGTTGAAAGTCTTCATGTGAATGTCCTCATGACACCACCTGTGAAGAACAGGAACCCCAGATCAAATTCTTCATATGAACCAAATTCCTCAAATGGATCAAAGTCCTCATATGATTATCATCGTGCTAACAACTCTGTCTCGCAGGGTAGAACTAAGGGCTGTGAATATGTGCATTATTCTTCAAACCATTATGTTCATAAGTCCTCGAAGAATTACTCTGCTTATTCATATGCTTACCCTAACCACTCTTATGTGAAGCGAAATGGTTTGGCATCTTTGCCACCTTTCTCATATGGTGCTCGCAGAATGATGAACTCTTTGCCACCCCTCCAGATGTGGGTGGTGAAGAAAAATAACTAATCTCTTCTGCAGGGTCAGGTCTCCAGACGTGCTCTAACGTCTGAAGAATTTGCTGGGGACCTGACAAAAATGCCTGAAGGGACACAGGCGAATCATGATGAAATGAACTTTCATTTCACACGTCCTCATACTGCTATATCTGTTTACTGCTTGATGAAATTCATCTGATGAACTTGATATCATATTCTTCACTGATGAAGCATATGAGATTGTAAGTTACACTAATTCATCTACAGGATGATCAACCCAAAACCACTGAATGGGTCCTTGATAGTGGATGTACAAATCACATGACTGGTGACAAGAATCTATTGATGGATGCTCCCATATCACCGTCACCTCTGAAGCATATCATCTTTGCTGACAAAGGCAAAAGTCAGGTATTGGGTCTTGGTAAGGTTGCTATCTCTAAGGATAAGCACATGGACAAAGTCATGCTTGTTGAGTCCTTAGGATACAATCTCATGTCAGTCTCAATGCTTTGTGATCTTGATATGGTTGTTGTCTTTGGCAAATATCGCTGTGTTGTGATTATGGAAGCTGACAATTCCAAAGTCTTCGAAGGCTTTAGGAGAGGAGATCTCTATATTGTTGATTTCTCTACAGGACCACAACCAGCCGTGTGTCTACTTGCAAAAGCTTCAGAAGGCTGGCTATGGCATCGACGACTTGGTCATGCAGGCATGAGGAATCTGAACACGCTTGCGAAGAAGAAGCATGTCATTGGCATTGAGAATGTCAAATTCCTCAAGGATCACTTATGCGGAGCATGTGAAGCTGGAAAAATGACCAAGGCCAAGCATCCAGCAAAGACTATCATGACCACTACCCGTCCATTCGAATTGCTTCACATGGACCTCTTTGGACCTAATCATTATTCAGCAGTCACTAATGATGCATCTCTATATGGTTTTGTCATTGTTCATGATTATTCTCGATATACATGGGTACACATTGTTACTTACAAACATGAAGTGCAGGAAGTCTTCAAACGATTTTCCTCGAGGGCTTCAACCAACTTTGGTGTGAAGATCAAGCATATCAGAAGTGACAATGGAACTGAGTTCAAGAATTCCGGTCTTGATGCATATCTTGATGAACTTGGTATTACTCATGAGTTATCTGCTCCCTATACTCCTCAGCAGAATGGCATCGTGGAGCACAAGAACAGAACTCTTGTTGAGATGGCTCACACTATGCTTGATGAATACAAAACGCCTCAACGTTTTTGGATTGATGCAATTGATACTGCTTGCCACATCATCAACAGAGTATATCTTCACAAATTCTTCAAGAAGACTGCCTATGAACTCCTCACTGACAAGAAACCCAATGTGAGTTATTTCAAAGTCTTCGGTGCTAAATGTTGGATTAGAGATCCTCACCACAACTCTAAATTTGCACCGAAAGGACATGAAGGTTTTATGTTTGGCTACGGAAAGGACTCGCACACCTACAGAGTCTTCAACATTGTTCTTCACAAGATTGTTGACACTGTAGATGTGCGGTTCGATGAAACTAATGGCTCGCAAAGAGAGCACCTACCTTTTGTGTTAGATGAACCAGCACCTGAACATGCTATCAAGCTCAAGGCAACTGAGGATGTCATTCCGACTGAAGAATCTGCTGAAGAATTCATTCCTATTCATGAAGAACATCGAGCTGATGCTCCTGAAGAACAAGATGAGGAAAGTGGTGCTGAAGAAAATGCTGATCAAAATCCTTAGCGACAACCAACTCATCCATGCGTTGCAAAAGAAGTTCAAGTGGAGAAGATCATCGATGACATTAGCGCACCAGGTCCTCTCACACGCTCAAAAGCATCACATTTATCTAACTTTTGTGGGCACTATGCTTTTGTCTCTATCACAGAGCCCACTAAGGTAGATGAAGCATTTCTGGAGCCAGAGTGGATTCAGGCTATGCAAGAAGAATTACATTAGTTCGAGCTGAACAATGTCTGGGAATTGGTCAATCGCCCAGATCCTCGCAAGCATAATATCATTGGCACAAAGTGGATCTACCGCAACAAGCAAGATGAAAATGGCCTTGTGGTGAGGAATAAGGCACGATTAGTGGCTCAAGGCTACACACAGGTTGAAGGAATTGATTTCGATGAAACTTTTGCACCTGTTGCTAGACTTGAGGCTATTCGCATATTACTTGCTTATGCTAACCATCATGATATCATCTTATATCAAATGGATGTGAAAAGTGCATTCCTCAATGGTAAGCTTGAGGAAGAAGTATATGTTGCTCAACCCCCAGGTTTTGAAGATCCCAAGAATCCTGACAAAGTCTTTAGACTCAATAAGGCCCTCTATGGCCTCAAGCAAGCGCCTCGGGCGTGGTATGATACATTGAAGGATTTCTTCGTGAAGAATGGCTTCACACCCGGTTCACTTGACCCTACTCTTTTTACTAAATCATATGATGGTGAACTGTTTGTGTGCCAAATATATGTTGATGATATTATCTTTGGCTGTACTAACCAACGATATAGTGATGAATTTGCCTATATGATGAGTGAAGAATATCAAATGTCTATGATGGGAGAGTTGAAATTCTTCTTAGGTCTTCAAATTCGTCAGCAGCGCAATGGCATATTCATATCTCAGGAGAAATACCTCAAAGATGTACTGAGGAAATTCGGCATGCAAAATTGCAAAGGCGTCAAAATTCCTATGCCCACAAATGGCCATCTATGCACTGATGAAAATGGTATTGACTTCGATCACAAGGTATACCGCTCCATGATTGGTTCTTTATTGTACTTATGTGCATCTAGGCCAGATATAATGCTTAGTGTTTGCATGTGTGCCCGATTTCAAGCTGCACCGAAGGAATCACACCATAAGGCCGTGAAGCATATTCTTCGATATCTAGCTCACACAGCAACACTAGGATTATGGTACCCCAAGGGCTCTGCTTTTGATCTCATTGGATATTCTGACTCTGACTATACTGGTGATCGTGTGGACCGCAAGTCAACATCTGGCACTTGTCATTTCCTCGGACGATCTTTGGTCTGTTGGTCCTCGAAGAAACAGAACTGCGTATCACTGTCTACTGCTGAAGCTGAATACATTGCTGCTGGCTCATGCTGTGCTCAACTGCTTTGGATGAAGCAAACCCTCAAGGACTATGGCGTCAACGTGAAGAATGTGCCTCTCCTCTGCGACAATGAGAGTGCCATCAAGATTGCTCACAATCCAGTTCAGCACTCGAAGACTAAGCACATCCAGATTCGTCATCATTTTCTTCGTGATCATGTGTTGAAGGGCGACATCTCCATCGAGCATGTGAAGACTGAAGAACAGCTAGCTGATATCTTCACTAAGCCCTTGGACGAGAAGAGATTTAGCAAGTTGCGGTGTGAGCTAAATATCCTAGAATCTTCGAATGTTCTTTGAAAAGGACACACATCCTAACCCTTATGCAGAATTGATGACTTAGATGTGCAACACATGAAGAAACGTTTTTCTTCAATCAATGAAGAATAACACTCTAAGTGTGAAGAAATTAATGAAGAATTTGATTCTCAGAACCCTACGACAATTGTATGTGGTGTCTGAAATCATCATTCTTATACGGTGGGACACGCCACCACAAAAGTTGAAAATCTTCAATTTGAGTTTTTCCTCATTTTTGAAATTCTTCAGTCTTTCAAATTCTTCAACTTTACAAAATCTTCACTGTTTCCGTTGTTTTTCTTCATTGGCTATATATATATATATATATGAATTTATGTCCTCTACAACATTCACTTATTGTTATTTCTTCAAGTTGCGATTTCTGCTAAGTGAATGTGATCGGACCCATCCCCCTCTATGCTATACTCAACCCAATCTATTCACAAATTCTTCATGTGCGTTCTGATTGAAACTCGTTCAAAGTCTTCACTGTGTCCTTGACAGCTGAAGAAATTGCGAACGAAACTTTAAAACAAATCTTATCCAGATTTTCGGTTTTACTGCTAAAACCGTTCCGCATCCCACGATGCATTAGTTTATTCACCCACGATCTTACACGATCTCATCTGCACAGTACGTGGGTGACACATGTCGCGTGAAGAAGAAAGGGCAGGGGCATGTTCGTCCCAAAATCTTCGGGCGAACAGTTTTTACCGTGGCTATAAATACCCCTCTCCCCTTCCTTACTTCATTTACTCCACTCGGTCGCTGTCTCTCGCTCGAGCTCTCCACAAACCCTAGCGCCGCTGCTACTCCATCGCCGCCGGTGAGGAAGAGCTTCACTGCCTCGACCTCGTCGCCGTCGTACTCGCGCCGGCTGCGGAAATCTTCACTCCGCCGCCGCCGTAGTCGTCTCCCTCTGCCAAGTTAGGGCATGGGAGATCTAACTTGACGAACTTCACCACTGCTCATATCTGTTCGTCGTGTTCTTCAGTTCGGGTAATTAAAAATCACTTTTATTACTCGCTTTGATTCTCAAACTTCTCTGAAAATCTTCAAAGGTGTTTTTATTCTTCAAATCTTCACATATGAACACCTCACACACTGTACGTATTGATCCATCTCTCTAAGCACTCATTTCTTCAAGATTCCTCAATTGTGCGGATTTTCGATCTGTACAACTCTGGAACCTAAGACAAGAATGCTTAGTGAAATTCCTCAGTCCCCGGCTACAACTGTTCAAATGGGCTCTGAAGAAACTCAGCCCACTTCGTCTGTTCATGAAGAGATTCCAGCCGCTAGTGCTGAAGAACCTGCTGCTGATCCCCAAACTGCACAAGAAGAGGAACCAGAAATTCCTCAGCCTGAAGCACCTGAGATCGTCATTCCTGAGGTTGTGCTGCAAATCACTGACACTCCTCTGCCCAAGCCGAAGAATCCGTTCTCTAGCAAGCAAAAATTCAAGGCTGAAGACTTCTTTTCTGAGCATGTGTTCTTCACTGATTACAATCCATATGACTCTGCTCGCATAAGGAAAAGACGTTTCTGGACTGCTACTCAAGCCAACTTCTATTCCTCAGTGCTCTTTGACAAGGACAAAATCTTCGATCATGAGCACATTCCTCATGTGGATATGGAATCCTTGCCGTGCTTCGAGCCAGTCCTCCGAGTTATTCACGATGCAGGACTACTGAACTTCTGCACTGATATCTGTGATTGGAATGAAGAACTCATTCTTCAGTTCTATGCCACTTTGCATATCA
>NC_041393.1:372491375-372494177 GCF_002162155.2 Triticum dicoccoides
TATATGGTTTTGTCATTGTTCATGATTATTCTCGATATACATGGGTACACATTGTTACTTACAAACATGAAGTGCAGGAAGTCTTCAAACGATTTTCCTCGAGGGCTTCAACCAACTTTGGTGTGAAGATCAAGCATATCAGAAGTGACAATGGAACTGAGTTCAAGAATTCCGGTCTTGATGCATATCTTGATGAACTTGGTATTACTCATGAGTTATCTGCTCCCTATACTCCTCAGCAGAATGGCATCGTGGAGCACAAGAACAGAACTCTTGTTGAGATGGCTCACACTATGCTTGATGAATACAAAACGCCTCAACGTTTTTGGATTGATGCAATTGATACTGCTTGCCACATCATCAACAGAGTATATCTTCACAAATTCTTCAAGAAGACTGCCTATGAACTCCTCACTGACAAGAAACCCAATGTGAGTTATTTCAAAGTCTTCGGTGCTAAATGTTGGATTAGAGATCCTCACCACAACTCTAAATTTGCACCGAAAGGACATGAAGGTTTTATGTTTGGCTACGGAAAGGACTCGCACACCTACAGAGTCTTCAACATTGTTCTTCACAAGATTGTTGACACTGTAGATGTGCGGTTCGATGAAACTAATGGCTCGCAAAGAGAGCACCTACCTTTTGTGTTAGATGAACCAGCACCTGAACATGCTATCAAGCTCAAGGCAACTGAGGATGTCATTCCGACTGAAGAATCTGCTGAAGAATTCATTCCTATTCATGAAGAACATCGAGCTGATGCTCCTGAAGAACACGATGAGGAAAGTGGTGCTGAAGAAAATGCTGATCAAAATCCTTAGCGACAACCAACTCATCCATGCGTTGCAAAAGAAGTTCAAGTGGAGAAGATCATCGATGACATTAGCGCACCAGGTCCTCTCACACGCTCAAAAGCATCACATTTATC
This sequence comes from Triticum dicoccoides, assembly GCF_002162155.2. Classification (NCBI taxonomy): domain Eukaryota; kingdom Viridiplantae; phylum Streptophyta; class Magnoliopsida; order Poales; family Poaceae; genus Triticum; species Triticum dicoccoides. Next base: position 372,492,307 of record NC_041393.1, read on the forward strand.
TAACTTTTGTGGGCACTATGCTTTTGTCTCTATCACAGAGCCCACTAAGGTAGATGAAGCATTTCTGGAGCCGGAGTGGATTCAGGCTATGCAAGAAGAATTACATTAGTTCGAGCTGAACAATGTCTGGGAATTGGTCAATCGCCCAGATCCTCGCAAGCATAATATCATTGGCACAAAGTGGATCTACCGCAACAAGCAAGATGAAAATGGCCTTGTGGTGAGGAATAAGGCACGATTAGTGGCTCAAGGCTACACACAGGTTGAAGGAATTGATTTCGATGAAACTTTTGCACCTGTTGCTAGACTTGAGGCTATTCGCATATTACTTGCTTACGCTAACCATCAAGATATCATCTTATATCAAATGGATGTGAAAAGTGCATTCCTCAATGGTAAGCTTGAGGAAGAAGTATATGTTGCTCAACCCCCAGGTTTTGAAGATCCCAAGAATCCTGACAAAGTCTTTAGACTCAATAAGGCCCTCTATGGCCTCAAGCAAGCCCCTCGGGCGTGGTATGATACATTGAAGGATTTCTTCGTGAAGAATGGCTTCACACCCGGTTCACTTGACCCTACTCTTTTTACTAAATCATATGATGGTGAACTGTTTGTGTGCCAAATATATGTTGATGATATTATCTTTGGCTGTACTAACCAACGATATAGTGATGAATTTGCCTATATGATGAGTGAAGAATATCAAATGTCTATGATGGGAGAGTTGAAATTCTTCTTAGGTCTTCAAATTCGTCAGCAGCGCAATGGCATATTCATATCTCAGGAGAAATACCTCAAAGATGTACTGAGGAAATTCGGCATGCAAAATTGCAAAGGCGTCAAAATTCCTATGCCCACAAATGGCCATCTATGCACTGATGAAAATGGTATTGACTTCGATCACAAGGTATACCGCTCCATGATTGGTTCTTTATTGTACTTATGTGCATCTAGGCCAGATATAATGCTTAGTGTTTGCATGTGTGCCCGATTTCAAGCTGCACCGAAGGAATCACACCATAAGGCCGTGAAGCATATTCTTCGATATCTAGCTCACACAGCAACACTAGGATTATGGTACCCCAAGGGCTCTGCTTTTGATCTCATTGGATATTCTGACTCTGACTATACTGGTGATCGTGTGGACCGCAAGTCAACATCTGGCACTTGTCATTTCCTCGGACGATCTTTGGTCTGTTGGTCCTCGAAGAAACAGAACTGCGTATCACTGTCTACTGCTGAAGCTGAATACATTGCTGCTGGCTCATGCTGTGCTCAACTGCTTTGGATGAAGCAAACCCTCAAGGACTATGGCGTCAACGTGAAGAATGTGCCTCTCCTCTGCGACAATGAGAGTGCCATCAAGATTGCTCACAATCCAGTTCAGCACTCGAAGACTAAGCACATCCAGATTCGTCATCATTTTCTTCGTGATCATGTGTTGAAGGGCGACATCTCCATCGAGCATGTGAAGACTGAAGAACAGCTAGCTGATATCTTCACTAAGCCCTTGGACGAGAAGAGATTTAGCAAGTTGCGGTGTGAGCTAAATATCCTAGAATCTTCGAATGTTCTTTGAAAAGGACACACATCCTAACCCTTATGCAGAATTGATGACTTAGATGTGCAACACATGAAGAAACGTTTTTCTTCAATCAATGAAGAATAACACTCTAAGTGTGAAGAAATTAATGAAGAATTTGATTCTCAGAACCCTACGACAATTGTATGTGGTGTCTGAAATCATCATTCTTATACGGTGGGACACGCCACCACAAAAGTTGAAAATCTTCAATTTGAGTTTTTCCTCATTTTTGAAATTCTTCAGTCTTTCAAATTCTTCAACTTTACAAAATCTTCACTGTTTCCGT
>NC_041393.1:372494761-372499211 GCF_002162155.2 Triticum dicoccoides
CGGAGATGCTGAAGATGTCAATTCATGGGTGCTGGATTGGATGACCGAAAACACTCACTATAAGGCACCAGCAACTGAATTGCTTCGTGTCCTTCCTCTTGATCCTCCCCATGACAGTGCGCGTTGCATCTACAATGACCGCGAACTGACAGATCATTATATGCAAGTGCTCATGAAGCCTTTGAAGCCAGGGCAGGCCCCTCGAACCAAATTCCTCGTCAAGGAATTGCTGTATGTGCCTCAGACTGTCTATCGAATTCTGACGAAGACAATGAGTCCTATCAAAGGCCACGACTCAAATGATGAAGATGTCGTTGGCATCATGAAGAACATGCTTTTCAACATCATTCATGGCGTTCCCGTCAACTTTCATGATTTCTTCATGAGGACTCTGGCTAATGTTGCTATGTCACCTTTTGAGCTGAAGCCCTATGCGCCTTGGATTATGAGATTCATAAGGGCAAGATCTTCACTGAATTACAAGGCTGACACTCTGAACCATGGTAGCTACTTGCCGCCCATTGAAGTCCTCAAGCGACCAGTTTCATCATCTGATGATAAGGGCAAGGCAGCTGCTATGATCGATGAAGGCACTCGTCCATTGGATGGTCAATTCCGTCTAGCTACATCTTACTCCACCAATGACGATTCTGCAAGACATGACACTGCCGCAAATACCTCAGCTAAGCAAAATCCTCAAGCAACAACACCCAGGGTGATGACTGACCGTGAGTTACTCCTCAGTCTTCATCAGAAGGTTGATCGCAATCACAAATGGATGAAACGTCAATTTGCTGCAATTCTTCACAACATGACCTCAACCCATAATGCAGTGAAGAAAAATCAGTATCACCTTCATGAAACCCTCAACTGCACCTGGGCTGTTCTCACTCATGTTTATTCCGCGGAAGAACTGAAGACTATGGGTCTCCAGGAAGCATTTGACTGGTCTGCACCACCTCCGAAGAAATTCAAGAGAGTCAAAGTTCCTGATCTGGTGGCCAGCTCTTATTCTTCATCGCGTGAAACTGATGAACATGAAGATTTGGACAACACTGCGGCAGGCCCTACTTCAACGAACAACCCCGACAATACTGGCGCTCCTCCATCGAGTTGAAATTCTTCAGGGGCGTTAGTCCTCAGTTTCGATCCTTTTGGTCATTTGATGACAAAGGGGGAGAAATCTGAGTTAGTCTTCAAGCGGGTTTATATTATGGGTGTTTTGTTAAGTTACAACTCTCGTTCTTCCGAAAGTTTTTTTATTGGATCGAGTTGCAATCTTAAATCCGATGGTGCCTTGATACTCTTGGTCGTGCTCTGATGCTTTTGATGCATTGAGCTCTAATACTTTTGATGTGCTATTCTGCATGCTTATTCCTCATTAATATTATTGCACGCATGCTGAATCTCATCAGGCACCATATTTCATCATGCATTTCAAATTCTTCATATTATATATCAAATGCGTGTATGAATTACAAGATATAGGGGGAGATCTCCATGATTCAACTCTTCAAATGTGCATTGCCTCAAAAGCAAATTCCTCACTGTGCACATATTCAGGGGGAGTTCTTCTATATCTTGCAATCAAATTCCTCAATATCAGTATTTACACTTCATATGTTTATCCCCGTTGAAAACTTAACCTATGTTGTCATCAATCACCAAAAAGGGGGAGATTGTAAGTGCATCTAGTGCCCCTTAGTGACTTTGGTGTATTGAAGACTTATAGGTTAAGTAACTGATGCGTTTGTGAGTGTACACAGGTCTATAAGTCTATGAGGAGTTTGATATTTACAGAGAAAGTCGACCCCTAAAAATGAAGTTCTTCAACTGAAGACTTTGATATTCTAAAGACTTTCTAAAGACTTTGAAAGTGAAGAAATTGGTGTGACCTTGAAGACTTGGTATTCATTCGAGGAATATGGAGCGTGAAGACTTTTGTTTTTCGTAGTTTCATTTTCTCTTTCTTGAGTCATAGGAAACACCGTACTGTTAAAGGGGGTCGAGGAAATACTAAGGAAAAATTTCCATGTGATGCTCAACTCAAAATCCTACACCTACCAATCCCTTCGAGTGAAGCCATTGGAAATCTCATACAGTTCAGTCAATTTCTTCAGTGACAGAGACGCAGTTCTTCTGGTCACTGAGGACTTTGCTCTAACTGAGGAGTTAGGAATTCGCCAGTGCGAATTGCCTACACAGTGAGGAACATGATAGCCCTGAGGAATTTGAGAGTCAAATTTCCGACCATTGCTGTGCTGCGCGCCGGCTGTCCAAAATATCTTATCCACCTAACAGTCATATCATTGAAGGGCATTTATGTCTTATCATGTCGAGCTGCTCCCTAGGCTATAAATAGCCGCCCCCTACAACCACTAGCTGGTTGGCTGCTCCGAGAGAACTTGACACTTGTCATCTGAGAGCAACCCATCCTCCGAGGACTTTGAGCGAAAATCATCAAGTGAGGAAAATCCCAAAACCAAACCCCCACAAACCCAAGTGATTGAGCATCACTGAAGAAATTGATCCTGCGTGGATCCGACGCTTGTTACCTTTGAAGACTGTGCTTCTTCTAGACGGTTAGGCGTCAAGGTCTAGAGCATCCAAGAGGAATTATGGATCGCCGAGTGACCAAGTCTGTGAAGGTTTGGAAGTCACCTGAAGACTTACCACGAGTGATTGGACGAGGCCTGCGTGGTCTTAGTTCAAGGAGAACACGGTGAGGACTGGGTGTCCTGAGTTGCGGCTCAGAGACTGGGTGTCCGGGACTGTGTGTCCTCGAGTTTAAATACTCAGCCGCTCCAACCAGACGTACAACTGAGACAGTAGTTGGAACTGGTTTACCAAATCATTGTCTTCAAAAACTAACTGGTTTTATTTCCTCAACTCTTTCATTTCCTCATTACTGTGTTGTATGTTGTTCATATCTGTGCTTGAAGACTTTGACTGAAGACTTTCACAAATTCCTCAGTTCAATTTCTTCAGTCTGTTTGTCTTCATCTTGTTATCCTGTGTTTACGCTTTCTGTACTCTGTGCTAGTATTCATTTCATCATGATGACCATGTTTGTATTCTGCTATGTTTACTTATGAGTACTTATTCCGCTGCAAGTAGTTCTTCGCTAAGGAATTTCCTCACCAGCAAATTCCTCAGTGAAGAATTCATAAAAATCGCCTATTCACCCCCCCTCTAGCCGATATAATGCACTTTCATGTTTCGTCAATATGCAACTCGTTGCATATTGAGCTCCGCTTAATTTGTAGTATTGTTTGTGCACTTTGCCATGCCATGCCTTTTAAATCGGTCATGCATCATATTTGTTTGTGCATCATGCCATGTTTATGCTTGTGCGTTTACCATGTTGTTTATTTCTTTCCGGTGGTGCTTCTTAGTTCCGGTAATGCTGCGATTGTGAGGATACGTTCGACTACACCCGTTCATCTTCTTCATGGACTCGTTCTTCTTCCTAGCGGGATTTCTGGCAAGATGACCGTTACCTTGGATCTCATTACTATCATTGCTATGCTAGTTGCTTCGTTCTATCGCTATGCTGCGCTACCACCTTTTGCTCTTCAAGCCTTCCAAATTGCCATGTCAGCCTCTAACATTTTCACCCTTCCTAGCAAACCGTTGTTTGGCTATGTTACTGCTTTGCTCAGCCCCTCTTATAGCGTTGTTAGTTGCAGGTGAAGTTGAAGATTGCTCCATGATGGACAGGATTATGTTGGGATATCACAATATCTCTTATTTAATTAGTGCATCTATATACTTGGTAAAGGGTGGAAGGCTCGGCCTTATGCCTGGTGTTTTGTTCCACTGTTGCCGCCCTAGTTTCCGTCATATCGGTATTATGTTCCTGGATTTTGTGTTCCTAACGCGGTTGGGTGATTTATGGGACCCCCTTGACAGTTCGCTTTGAATAAAACTCCTCCAGCAAGGCCCAACCTTGGTTTTACCATTTGCCTCACCACCACCTATACCCTTCCCTTGGGTCGGCCAACCCGAGGGTCATCTTTATTTTAGCCCCCCGGGCCAGTTCTTCTCTAAGTGCTGGTACGAACCGAGCAGCCTGCGGGGCCACCTCGGGGAAACTCGAGGGTTGGTTTTACTCGTAGCTTGACTTATCCGGTGTTGCCCTGAGAACGAGATATGTGCAGCTCCTATCGGGATTGTCGGTGCATCGGGCGGCTTTGCTGGTTTTGTTTTACCATTGTCGAAATGTCTTGTACACCGGGATTCCGAGACTGATCGGGTCTTCCTGGGAGAAGGAATATCCTTTGTTGACCGTGAGAGCTTGTGATGGGCTAAGTTGGGACACCCCTGCAGGGTATAAACTTTCGAGAGCCGTGCCCGCGGTTATATGGCAGATGGGAATTTGTTAATGTTCGGTTGTAGATAACTTGACACCATATCCGAATTAAAATGCATCAACCGTGTGTGTAGCCGT
>NC_041393.1:372499648-372516533 GCF_002162155.2 Triticum dicoccoides
ATGGTCACTTTTCGGCGGAGTCCGGGAAGTGAACACGGTCTTTGGGTTATGTTTGACGTAAGTAGGAGTTCAGGATCACCTCTTGATCATTGCTAGCTTCACAACCGTTCCATTTGTTCTCTTCTCGCTCTTATTTGCGTATGTTAGCCACCATACTTGCTTAGCCGCTGCTGCAACGTCACCACTTTACCCCTTCCTTACCCTTTAAGCTTTGCTAGTCTTGATACCCAGGGTAATGGGATTGCTGAGTCCTCGTGGCTCATAGATTACTACAACAACAGTTGCAGGTACAGGTTATGCGATAATCATGACGCAAGAGCGATGTTTGCTTGTTTTGGAGTTCTTCTTCTGCTTCTTCTTCGATCAGGGGATAGGTTCCAGGTCGGTAGACTGGGCTAGCAGGGTGGATGTTGTTTGAGTTTCTGCTTGTGTTTCATCTGTAGTCGGATGGTGCTCTTATGTAAGATATGTTGTATTCGTGTGGCACTGTATGCCCTTTTGTATGTATCCCCATCTATTATGTAATGTTGATGTAATGATATCCACCTTGCAAAAGCGTTTCAATATGCAGTTCTATCCTTGGTGGGACCTTCGAGTCTCTTTAGGATAGTATCACATATTGGGCGTGACAAGTTGGTATCAGAGCCTCGACCGACCATAGGAGTACCCTTGCTTGTTGGCCGTTGTTGAGTCTAGAAGAAAACTATTTTGAGTCTTAGGATTATATATATCGGAGAGTAGGATTCTTTTTACTCCTCGTCCCCCTTCGTCGCTCTGGTGAGGACTCTCGACGTAGATGTTTTGTCTTTCCTCTCCTCAATTTTTCACAATTTTTTTAGGATCACGCGGGTATCTTGGAATCGTTCCGATATTCTTGTGACGAGAACATTGTTTTGGTGCCTCCTGACATTTAGGGGTTGTGGCAGTGTCCTAGGGAGTTGAGCTCCGAGGTGTTGTCGTCACAATTTTATCATTGCAGTTCTGGAATACCTGCGTTTTGCCGACATCAAAAATCTCTTTTATGCAGTTGTTGGTGCGATAACCTCGACGCCACCCAATACTGGGGAGTTTGGGAGTATTGCCATAGCTCGTAAAACAGATGCTTTTCGAAGGTTGAGGTACACGATTTCCGGAGTTTTCTTGGTTATGTGTTGACGGATGGATACAGCTGGATGTAGGGATTGTTAGTTTGGGTGAGATATATTGCTTTCCCTGTATCCCCAACACCAGATTGCATAACCAAAAAGTTTCGGGAGTTTATAGGTGGGAATTCAAGTAGCTCCTAGAATATCTTTCTGACAGATGCCTGATATGGGATTGGGTAAATCTCTATCATATGTATTTGTTCCGGCTTATTTCTGCAAGCCAATCCTTTGTTTTGTTTTGAGTTGTGGTATTTGAGTTGCTTCAATGTCAAGTGTTGATTCCATACCTTTTCTAACCGGTGTTCTCATATTTCTTTGGGAGTACTAATCCTTCTTGATCGCTGAGGTTGTCATGTCAACTCTTTTCCAACCGGTGTGCTTCTCTTCAAGTGGATCCGATCATTTTCAACATCCGCATGATCAATTCTATGTTTTCTCAATGGTGTTTGTTCCATCTTCCCCAAGTTGCCTTTGTTTTCCCGCCCTCCCACCCTCTTCTTCCCGGAGCCCGAGTCTATTTCGAGCATCAATTTAATTCGTGTGGAGCCTCTTTAGTCTTCCCTCAATTGTTTCAACAGGTGAATTCTCGTCTTGGTGGACATTCTTCATTTTTTTCTTCTCCGGTGGATCCAATTCAAACTTTCGATATTCATCATATTCCCTTTCCTCGTTTCAAATGTTTTTCCATGCCGGTGTACCTCTTAATTGTTCACCTCTCTCTATTCTTATCCAGAGTGCTCAAGATATCTCAGAAGATTCGTGCTTTCCATCCTTAATCTGTTCAAGCTATTTGGAGATTGTTATCTCATTCAAGTCATTTAATTCTACCGGTGCAATCTCTATTTCAAGTAATCCTTCAACGATGTTTCTTTCGAGTGGGCCCTAACCCACAAGTCTTTTCCTAGGATCTTACCTGACTCTTCTAATTTTCCCGGAGCCATTCCCAAATTCTTTTCGAAGTTTGGTGTAAGAATGAATTTCATCAGTCAGATGTTTTCCAAGATCGATTTCAAATTAATTTTCATTGTTGGCTCAACCTCTTTGTTTTTCATTCTCCCGGAGTATCTCAACAATTCATGGTGGTTCTCATCTTCATTCTCAATATTTGAAGACCGAAGAAGGATTTCTCTTGAATCTTGCTCCATTCTCTTCAAGATTCATGGTTCTAGCTTCATTCCATCCTCATAATTGTATTTGATTGTGACAATTCTTTTCTTACCACCCGGGGCATTTCGTGAGTTCTTTCCATTTTATTCCTACGAAGGCCATCATTTCGGGTTTATTCATTCTCAGCTTTTAGCTCTTCTTCTCCATATTCTTCCGGTGCATCGCTCAAATGTCCTCTAATCAGTTCATGATCTCTTCGTTCTCATGTATCTAAATCCCCTTAAGTATCTTCTTTCATTTTCCAATTCTTCCCGGTGAATTGTGCCTTTGCTACTTTCTTTTTCAATTCTTACGGTGGTTCGTTCAAGATTCCTCTTCCTTTGCCATCGTATCGTTTCATTCGTTGTTTCCAATCCCACCGGTGGTCCCATCAATAACTTCTTCAATTTGGCACTATATCTCTTTTCAATCCCTCAAGAAGAATAAGTAGTATGCCAAATCTATTGCTTGTCATCAATTTAAATTGGTGAAGGATATGCATAACGTAATTCTTATTATTGTTTCATCCAAGTGATCTAGTTTCTTCTTTCCATCATTGTTCATCATGTCACATTTCTCGGTTCGAGATGCTCCATCTTTTTTTCTGGAGTTCCAAGTTTTTCCGCATTATCGCATCACGAAGCTCCACCTAAATTATTGCAAGGCTTCACCTTGTGTTTTCAACCTCTCTTTCTTTCTATCTTATCTTTTGAGATGGTGTAATGTCATTCTTGATAATTTCCCTTCGCATTTCATGATTCACAAGTTTTCAAGAGTGACATATCTAAATCCATCATTTTCTCTTTCTTCAAGAGAGATTTTCAACCATCAACCTCGTTCTTGGAGTTATCTTGTGTCATATTTCACCTAAAGCCTTCCCTAAGGAATGGTGCTATTGTGGTGCTTATCAATGATCCAAGTTATCTCTCTATCATCTTGGTGGAAGAAATTTTTTCATCTCATCGGTGTTATCAATTATATTATTTGTTTCCATAGTGGCAGAATTTTGCCTCAATTTTGAGAAGTTTTCCATAAACCCACTACAAGCTTATTCGTTTCATTATTGGTTTTCCAACAAATCCTTATAACCTTCTTGGAAGGGTGTCTTTCCAAGTTCACTTGTGGCAAAAGTTGTCATTTTCTTCTCCGTCCCTTTATCCCAACGGTCCAACTTCTATTCTTCCGTTACAGAGGCATTGTGATGTTGTGCTCTTCACCCATCACCTCGTTTGGTGAGGATCGTCTTCTTTTCTGGCTTATCCATTTAACCGGAGTGTTGTATCATCTCTTCAATATCTTTTTATCTTATCAAGTTTTCTTCTCTTTTCTACCGGAGTGCTGTCCAAATTCTGTCATTCTTGTTCCTTGGCTATCTCATTATACCGAGGTGGTCATATTCTTTTCGTTTGTGAAGCTCTTATTTCCATGTCTTTCAACCTCTTGGTTCTCGTCGTATCCCTTGTTCCTCTTTTCTAACGGAGTGTTTTCAACTTTGTTCATCTTCGTTGTTTTCTTTCTTTCATTTTGCTCAACCTCTCAAGGTTCATGGTTTCACTCGTTTGTCGAAGAAGAAACTTAGTTTACCTCTTCTCTTCCTCTTCCTTTTCTCTCCGGTGCCATCCTAGATCTCGGGACGATATCCTCTCGTAGTGGTGGAGTGTTGTAACGCCCCGGATACAACTTTCCGCATTCATAACTCCAACTCTTGCCTTTTTCCGGAGATGCGATATGATATTTCCTTCGTGGTTGGGTTTTGTCTTTTGTTTTGCATTTTGTTCATGTCTTGCATTTCATCTCATAGCATCATGCGCACTGCATCTGCATGTTTTCATAAAAACTTGCATCCCTTCGTAGTTACCGCGTTCCCCTTGCCTTCTTTGACCGTTCCGAGACCAACCGGGTTTCTCGGGTCCCTTTTGTCTGGCCGCTTAAGCCCTTTGCTCAGTGCTCAAACCCCTCGCTTGCTCGTCCAAAACTTAAACGAACTTGACCTGCTCAGCCATCACCGTTGAATTCGGATCATCACCAAACATCCCTCTAATGTCTTCGGTTTATTATTTGATCTCTCTTAACCTTTTATTCTCAACCGCCCGTTTCCAATCCGATGATCCAAAAACTCCCCTCTTTCCCTATATATATAGACCCCAACCCTAAAATTTTGGACCAATGTCCCATCCTTCCGTGTCCGCCGCCGCCACTGTTCTCTCGGGATCCCTCCCAATCCACCTCGTCTTCAGCCACCCACCAACCAGATCATTGCCCGATCCTGCTTGTCCCATTCATCTCAGATCCCCCCTCCAACCTCAGCCTCCACCTGTCCTGCAGCCCTGTACGCTCCTCTGCCCGTCCTCCACGCCGATAGACGGTGAGCCACCGGCGAGCAACAGCCCAAGGCCGAGCAACCCTGCGCCTATGGCCTCTCGCTCCTGCAACCAATGCCTGAGGCATCTGTTTTCCCCTGCACCACGTCGACCGCTTCAAGCAGCACCTCGAGGCCGAGAAGCTCCTCCGTGCTAATCCACCAGGCCGCTACCTTGTCGTCCCTCCCCTTCCTCTGCCCTGCCTCTGCTCGCTCGCTCCCGCGCGAACGGAAGCGGAGCTGCCGAAGCCACCAGGATCCCGTCGCCGGAGCCGCCTAGCCAGGTCCTTGTCTGTTCCCCTTCTCCTTCCTTCCCTTGCTAGTTTCCTCTCCCTTTGCTCGACCCTCTGCTCATCCCTATGCTCGTTTCCTTTGGACAAAGGACCTCCTTGGACGAACGCCAAGGCCGCCAAGAGGATCCCGACGCCGCCGGCTTGCCTCTGCTCCACCTTCCCCGCCTTCGGTCGCCATCTCCGGCGAGTGCAGACACCGATGAAGCCCCGCAGGTCGCCGTCTCCCTCCTCCCATCTTCTTTTCCTACTGCGTTCTCCCATTGCAGGTCTCTTATCTCTATCTCTCTCCCATGGTCAGGGAACCCCGCCGCCAGAACGCATGGGAGCCACCTCCTGCCGTCACCCGGATCCGGAGCCCCTTCGCCCGTCCTCGCCGGATTGAGCAGCTGCGCCGTTGACTGCATCGCCCAGATCTGCCGCCGCGCTGCCGTTCCTCGCCCGCAGCTCCTCCCAGCTGCCACCATCCTGCTTCTTCTCGGCAGAGCCACGCCTCTGCCTCGTTCGGTTTGAGCGAACGAGAGAGCTGCTGCCGCCCCTGCGTTGACCTGTTCCAGTGCCAGCGTGGACAAGCGCAAGGCCCAGCGCCCCTTCCAGCTTTCCCTCTCCATCGATCGGCCTCAAGGCCCGACGTGAGCAGCTCCTCCATGCCCTGGGCCAGATCTCAGATTCGGCCCGATTCATGTTTTTTTCTGCGGAATGATTTGTCTAATTATCCAGAGATTTACAGTTTTATAGAAAACCCCCTCCATGTTCATGCATACAATAACTCATTAACCGTGCATCGGATTTAAATGATTCAAACATGTAAAATGCTTAGAATTTCATCTAGTTTAATATTTTGCCACTTTCATCCATGTTTAAAATGTTTAAATTGTTGTTTGCATTAATTTTCTTAAATGCCATGCTAAAATGATTTATTTCATAACTAAATAACCGTAGCTCGGTTTTAAATAAACTTTATATGTGAATGGGGTGGAAAAATGCCTAGTTTAACATGGTGCACTTTATTTTCCTATTTAACAACAATAAAATATGGTTTAGGGCAGAACAGTAGCTAAGTCAAAATATGGATATGGGGATTTTCCGGAATTGTTGTTTGTCGTTTCCGGCCTCATTTAAACTTGCCTAGATAGGTAGTTTTCATATGCTTCACCCCTTGCCATGTTTAATAACATTTAATATTGTTGGGTACATAACCGAGAGAGAGAACTAAATAATTGATGTGGTGTTTTGTCAATATGCAACTCGTTGCATATTGAGCTCCACTTAATTTGGAGTATTGTTTGTGCACTTTGCCATGCCATGCCTTTTAAACCGGTCAGGCATCATATTTGTTTGTGCATCATGCCATGTTTATGCTTGTTCGTTTACCATGTTGTTTGTTTCTTTCCGGTGTTGCTTCTTAGTTCCGGTAATGTTGCGATTGTGAGGATTCGTTCGACTACTCCCATTCATCTTCTTCATGGACTCGTTCTTCTTCCTAGCGAGATTTCAGGCAAGATGACCGTTACCTTGGATCTCATTACTATCATTGCTATGCTAGTTGCTTCGTTCTATCACTATGCTGCGCTACCACCTTTTGCTCTTCAAGCCTTCCAAATTGCCATGTCAGCCTCTAACATTTTCACCCTTCCTAGCAAACCATTGTTTGGCTATGTTACCGCTTTGCTCAGCCCCTCTTATAGCGTTGTTAGTTGCAGGTGAAGTTGAAGATTGCTCCATGATGGACAGGATTATGTTGGGATATCACAATATCTCTTATTTAATTAATGCATCTATATACTTGGTAAAGGGTGGAAGGCTCAGCCTTATGCCTGGTGTTTTGTTCCACTCTTGCCGCCCTAGTTTCCGTCATATCGGTATTATGTTCCCGGATTTTGCGTTCCTAACGCGGTTGGGTGATTTATGGGACCCCCCTTGATAGTTCGCTTTGAATAAAACTCCTCCAGCAAGGACCAACCTTGGTTTTACCATTTGCCTCACCACCACCTATACCCTTCCCTTGGGTCGGCCAACCCAAGGGTCATCTTTATTTTAGCCGCCCCGGGCCAGTTCTTCTCTAAGTGCTGGTCTGAACCGAGCAGCCTGCGGGGCCACCTCGGGGAAACTCGAGGGTTGGTTTTACTCGTAGCTTGAATTATCCAGTGTTGCCCTGAGAATGAGATATGTGCAGCTCCTATCGGGATTGTCTGTGCATCGGGCGGCTTTGCTGGTCTTGTTTTACCATTGTCGAAATGTCTTGTAAACCGGGATTCCAAGACTGATGGGTCTTCCTGGGAGAAGGAATATCCTTCGTTGACCGTGAGAGCTTGTGATGGGCTAAGTTGGGACACCCCTGCAGGGTATAAACTTTCGAGCGCCGTGCCCGCGGTTATGTGGCAGATGGGAATTTGTTAATCTCTGGTTGTAGATAACTTGACACCAGATCCGAATTAAAACGCATCAACCGTGTGTGTGTAGCCGTGATGGTATCTTTTCGGCGGAGTCCGGGAAGTGAACACGGTCTTTGGGTTATGTTTGACGTAAGTAGGAGTTCAGGATCACCTCTTGATCATTGCTAGCTTCAGGACCGTTCCGTTTGTTCTATTCTCGCTCTTATTTGCGTATGTTAGCCACCATACTTGCTTAGCCGCTGCTGCAACGTCACCACTTTACCCCTTCCTTACCCTTTAAGCTTTGCTAGTCTTGATACCCAGGGTAATGGGATTGCTGAGTCCTCGTGGCTCACAGATTACTACAACAACAGTTGCAGGTACAGGTTATGTGATGATCATGATGCAAGAGCAATGTTTGCTTGTTTTGGAGTTCTTCTTCTGCTTCTTCTTCGATCAGGGGATAGGTTCCAGGTCAGCAGACTGGGCTAGCAGGGTGGATGTTGTTTGAGGTTCATCCATAGTCGGATGGTGCTCTTATGTAAGATATGTTGTATTCGTGTGGCACTGTATGCCCTTTTGTATGTATCCCCATCTATTATGTAATGTTGATGTAATGATATCCACCTTGCAAAAGCGTTTCAATATGCGGTTCTATCCTTGGTGGGACCTTCGAGTCTCTTTAGGATAGTATCGCATATTGGGTGTGACACATGTCATACTTAATGAGTGCTCCCAATTATAAAAGGTGTCCAAGATAATATATTTATATGTGAACCCCTCTTCTTATCACTTCCTATTAATTGCAATGATGACCAAGGCTACGTTCATCAACTCTCAACAATTTTTATGCCTCATACTTTCTATGTGTGAAGTTATCACTATCCATAAGATCAATATGAACTCTTTTATTCTTTCTACTTTCTCAAGAACATAGCAACATAGCAAAGCCCTTGACTCAACACTACTCTTTATTATAGATAGCTCACAAACTCGATTACAAAAAGAGATCACAAAGCAAAACTCAAACTACTTGATATCAAAACTTCAATCTACTAGATCAAGATACTACTAAAAGGATCGAACTAAATAAAGCAGAAAAGATAGGAGTGTGATGGTGATACGATACCGGGGCACCTCCCCCAAGCTTGGCAGTTGCCAAGGGGAGTGCCCATACCCATGTGCTTAGGTCTTTTTCTTCGGAAGTGGTGATGGTGGAGTTGCTGCATTTTTCTTCTCTAGCTTGCGTCTGAGGCTTAAATTTTCCTCCCTCAGATCCTCATTCTCGAGTTCAAGTTTGTCGGTGTAATAAAGTAGGGGTACCTTAGTACCCCGAACTTGTGCACGGGCAGTCGCAGCGTCCCGCGGCAAGGCTTGCTGGGCGTCCGTCAAGACCCTTCGCTATTCATGTTACTGCCATTCAAGAACAAAGTGTTAGCTGAGAAGATAGAACCCCGGCAAGAGGAGCTTTCCGGGAAGGACAAGACCCCGGCAAGAGGAGCTTGCCGGGGAGGCCAACCAAGGCACTTCAAGAGACTTGCCGCGACGCTCCGCGCGTCCCGGCAAGACCCAGCGAGCGGCAAGCTTGCGGGTGCGACAAGACAGCGACCGCGGAAAGGCGCTTGCCGCGGCAAAGCCACCACTCTGCGCCCACGCTCCAGCACATCCGACGACGTGTCGCCACAGGATCGCTCCTGGTGCACGTGGGGGGTAGCTGTGCAGCCTAGCGGTGCGAGGTGGCAAACAAAGATGACAAGGAGGCCATCGTGGCGATCGGTGGCGCCCCTAACGGTTGTTTCCTACACTGTTTGAGCGACCAGACGGGCATTAAATGCCCTTGTCCCCTGTCGTCAGAGTTAGGTAGGGGGCACTGTTGGTAGCAGTTGTACCAACCCGCGTTTTTACTCTTTTACCCCTCTTTCTACGCTGCCACCTGTCGGTGACCCCTTTAACCTATAAAAAGGAGGCCCATGCGCACGTAGAAGGGGTTCGGTTCGGTTGGACTCATTCGACACTACAACACACCCACGCTTTCGAGCAAGAACAGAATAGAACACAAAGCAGCAGTAGGAGTTTTATCTCTCCGGAGAGCTCCGAAGCTGGGTAAAATTCCCCGCGTGCTTTCGCCTCGATCTGCTCTGCGTGCACCCTCCGCTCCCTTGCCGGACCGAAAAGGGGCCCTGCCCCATAGGTGTTCGTTCCCCACGACATCTTTGGCGCGCCAGGTAGGGGGGCGTCGAGGTTGTGCGTATCTGATCCGGCGTCCGCGCGCGCTACATCAACATGTACATCGACATGCCACCGAAGAAGAAGACTTCAGAGGTGGCCGCTCCGTCCGCGACTATCCTGCCGCCACCGGAGCAAACGGGCGGTGGAGTGGACGCCGGCAGAGGAGCAAGCGCCGATGGTGGGACTCGCGTCGTCACCAGGTCCAAGGATAAGGCCTCGCAAGGTTCAGCGTTTGCACATCCACCGCACCCCTCCCAGGAGGTGCAGGATCAACAACGCCACGGTGCTCCTAGCACCGTACTCGCGTTGGAACAAGGCCAAGCTGGTGGGTCGCGGGACGCTCAACGCCAACGCGCGCGTCAACACGCCGGCACGAGCGTAGTGCGGTCGCCTGGACGAGATGTTGCTCCTTCTAACACTGTTAGAAGTTTGAGCATGTCCCGCACCTCGCGTCGCTCGCCACCGCCACCCAACACTCCAGAGGAAGCGCTGGCCCGAGCCCAGCTGCTTCTAGATTACCCTCCAGTGCCAGACAAGATCGACGACTGGAGGGCCGCCATTCAGAGCCTCATCGGCTTCGCCAACGGCGACAAGCCCTGGCAACCGAGCGCATCGAAGCCCCGGCAAGACGCCCAGGCGCAAGCCGACGCCGGCAAGACCGCTGGGGGTGCCACCACTGTGCACTCCCCGCCCCGAAGGCCAAGATCGCCGACTCGCCAGGCCAACCTCGACACCGACTCCATCGCGTCGTCGGACCCGCGAGCTCGCCGCGATCAACGCCAAGTTCTCCAAGAACGACGACACGAAGACGCTCGCACTCGCATCGAGCGTCGAAGAGAAGCACGGCGTCAATCTGACCAGCGCGCTAGGCCCATTGTCGATATGCATGCGCCAGGGGAACCAGGCGACTTGCCGTACGCGGTAGGTTGCCCTGCGTTCAGCCGTGAGCTGCGGCAGGTCCAATGGCCCAGTACCAAGAACTTCAAGCCAGACGTGCCCGAGAAGTACGATGGCAGGATACATCCGTCAGAGTTCCTCAGCGTCTACACCATCGCGGTGCAGGCTGCCGGGGGGCGCAACGAGAAGATCCTCGCCAACTACTTCCCACTGGTGCTCAAGCCCAACGTCAGATCTTGGCTCATGCACTTGCCGGACAACTCCATCTCTTCGTGGGCGGACCTGTGCCATCAGTTTGTCGGCGCCTTCACAGGCGGCCACAAACCCCATGGCCAGGAGAGCGATCTTCATCTGCTCGCCCAGAAGGAAGGAGAACCCCTGCGCAAGTACATACAGAGATTCAGCCAGGTGCAGCGCAACATCCCAGACGTCCACCCTGCCGCGGTTATCAGCGTGTTCCATCAGAACGTGCGTAACCACAGGATGAGGGAGGAGATGGCGATGTGCAAAATCAGAGACGTCAGCGAGCTATATGCTCTGGCCGACAAGTGTGCACGGGCTGAAGAGGGGAGGAGACTCCCCGGAGAGAACGCAGGAACAGAAGGATCTGACAATGAGGACGCCCCTCCGGCAAAGAAGAACCGGAGGCGGAATAACAGAAAGAGGAAAGCTAAGGATGTGCTAGTTGTTGAGCAGTCCGGCAACAAAGGCGGTTCCGAGAAGGCCAAAGCTGGTGACTCCGGCGAGGCTGTGGTGGCCGCCGATAAGCAGGATGGCTCCGGCAAGCAGTACTGCAAGATCCACTGCACCAAGGGCCATGATCTCCAGAGCTGCAAGAAGGTCGAGCAGCTTGTCGAGCTGCAGAAAGCTGAATACAAGCGCCGCGACAAGGAGAAGGCCCAGGAAGGTGGCGGAGGATCCGGCAAGAAGCGTCCCGCCCGGGGAGGGCGCCGCGGCAAGGCCAAGCAGCGGCAAGGAGATAGGCCTCCCCGCGGCCGCAACAAAGATGAAGACGAAGATGAAGAGGATGAGATGGAGGAGGATGAGACTGATGAGCAGGAGTTCCAGAAGGCAACCGAGGTTTTGTGCGTCGACGGCGGTGCTTCTCTGCACACCTCGCACCGCCAACTCAAACAGTGGGTGCGGGAAGTGAACGCAGCAGAACCGTCCGTTGAGTCGCGCAAGCCCCTGAAGTGGTCCAGCACGCCCATCATCTTCGATGTTGAGGATCACCTTGATTGCATCACTGCGGTCGGGTGCTTGCCGATGTTGGTTTCGCCAACAATCCGCAACCTCAAGGTCACGAAGATGCTGGTTGACGGCGGGGCCGGCCTGAATCTGATCTCCTCCGTAGTGCTCAAGAAACTCCAGATCCCCGACAGCGAGCTCGAAGAGACCGGCACCTTTCAAGGAATCAACCCGGGAAGGAGCAAGCCGAAGGGGAAGATCACGCTGCCAGTGACGTTTGGCAGCGAGCTGAATTTCAGGACAGAGAGAGTCACATTTGACGTTGCTGATTTCCCATTGCCCTACAATGGGATACTGGGCCGTCCAGCGCTTGCCAAGTTCATGGAAGCCTCTCATTACGCCTACAATGTGCTCAAGATGCCGGGTCCGATAAGTGTTATTTCTGTCCATGGCGACAAGAAAGATGCACTTATCTGTACCGACAAGATCTACCGGGAAGCAGCAGCCGCAGCAGAACGCAAACCACTTGCCGCTGAAGCTCCCGGGGGGAAGAAGAAGACCAAGTCCGGCAAGAGAAGCTCTGATGCCCACTCCGGCAAGCGCACCTCTTCGGAGTGCTGCGCTACCGTCGAGGGCGCACCATCGAGCTCCACCGGCAAGTGCAAGAAGGCGAAGACAGCTTCACCAGAGACCAAGAAAGTGGCCGCCAAGGAGGACGGCACTGGTGGTACCTTCACCATCAGTGCCACGCTTGACCCTAAATAGGAAAGCGCGCTCGTTGCTTTCCTGCGAGCGAATGTCAATGTGTTTGCATGGCAACCATCTGACATCCCCGGTGTTCCCAGGGAAGTAATTGAGCACCACCTTGCCGTCTGCCCTCACGCGCGGCCCGTCAAGCAGAGAGTCAGAAAACAAGCAGTAGAACGCCAAGAGTTCATTGCAGAGGAGATCAAGAAGTTGGAAGTAGCAGGCCTGGTCCGAGGAGTACTCCATCCAACATGGTTAGCCAATCCAGTAGTCGTGCGCAAAGCAAACGGGAAGTGGAGGCTTTATATTGACTTCACTGATGTTAATAAAGCTTGTCCCAAGGATCCATTTCCCTTGCCGTGCATTGACCAGATTGTCGACTCCACGGCAGGATGTGATCTGCTTTCATTCCTTGATGCATACCCAGGATATCATCAGATCTTCATGGCAGAAGAGGATGAAGAGAAAACCGCATTCATCACTCCATGTGGCATGTACTGCTTTGTACGGATGCCTTTCGGACTAAAGAATGCTGGTTCAACATTCGCAAGAGTAGTCAGTCATGCTTTTGAGCCATAGCTGCACAGAAATGTAGAAGCTTACATGGATGACATAGTGATCAAGAGCAAGGACAAAGAAACTCTGGTCCAAGATTTGGACGAGACTTTTGCAAATCTGCGCAAGATCAATCTCAAGCTGAACCCCGAGAAGTGCGTGTTTGGAGTTCCTTCCGGCAAGCTTCTCGGGTTCTTTGTATCCCAGAGGGGGATTGAAGCCAATCCCGACAAGATCAAGGCCATCGAGCAAATCGAAGCACCGAAGCGAGTCAAGGACGTACGAAGGCTTGCCGGCTGCGTTGCTGCTCTCAGCAAGTTCATTTCCAAGTCTGCTGAACGCGCCCTGCCATTTTTCAAAATTTTGAAAAAGGCAGGTCCAATGAAATGGACTCCGGAAGCGGAGGCTGCGCTGCAAGACTTGAAGAAATATTTGTCCTCCACTCCAACGCTTGTCGCACCTAAGCCACAAGAGAAGTTCCTGCTGTATCTGGCGGCAACCAATCAAGTGGTTAGTGCTGCGTTAGTGGCGGAGAGGGAGGCGGATGATGAGTCAGTGACCGCGGCAAGCGAATCCGGAGACAAGCAGGGGGCTTCCCCGACAAGCTCTGGTTCCGTCAAGGGTGGATCTGCGCAGCCACAAGAAGAAACAGAAGAAGATGGTGCAGCGCCCAGTTTACTTTGTCAGTTCCCTTCTGCAGGGGGCTAGATCAAGGTACTTTGGTGTGCAGAAGTTGCTTTTCAGCCTTCTCATGGCCTCGAGGAAGCTGCGCCATTACTTTGAAGCACACGAGATCACAGTGGTCACTCGCTTTCCGTTGAAGAGGATATTGCAGAATCCAGAGGCGACAGGCAGGATTGTCGAGTGGGCACTAGAATTGTCAAGCTTTGGCCTCAAGTTTGAGAGTACCTCAACTATCCAGAGCCGAGCATTGGCAGAATTCATAGCAGAATGGACGCCAACACCCGATGAAGAAATTCCGGAGAGGAGCATCCCCGTCAAGGAAGCGAGCAAAGAATGGATCATTCACTTTGACGGTGCCTTCTCGCTGCAAGGCGCCGGTGCGGGCGTACTACTTGTCGCACCCACCGGAGAGCACCTCAAGTACGTGGTTCAGATGCACTTTCCCAAGGAGCAAGCAACAAACAATACTGCAGAGTATGAAGGCTTGCTTGCCGGACTCAGGATCGCGGCAGACCTTGGGATCAGGAAGCTTATTGTCAGGGGTAACTCGCAGCTTGTCGTCCGTCAAGTTAACAAAGATTATCAGAGTCCGTTGATGGAAGCATACATTGATGAAGTGAGGAAGCTAGAAGAACATTTTGACGGCCTGCAAATGGAACATGTTCCAAGAGCTCAGAATGACATTGCAGACGGCTTGTCAAAGTGCGCCGCACTCAAGTTACCTGTGGAACCAGGGATTTTTGTGCTCAAGTTGACTCAACCATCTGTAACACCACCAACTGGATAGAGCAAGAAGAGGAAGTTGGTTACTGGCGACTACTTTCCGGCAGAGCTCCCCGAGGCCGCCGTCAAGAAAGTCCCCAAGATCAACACAAAGAGTGCTGAGGAGCAGTCTGCTTCGACAAGCCCTAGAGTTTGTTTCGTTGAAGCAGACGCTCCCGACAAGCTGTGTCTCGACACGCTTGCCGGGGAACATCATGCTCCGGCTGAATCGCAGATTCTTGCCGTGGAAGGAGATGTTCCCGCAGCAGCATTTGCGCCTTTAGTCCTTGTCGTTGAGCCACAAGCTCCGGCATGGGCACATCAAATCGTCCATTTCCTTCAAACAGGAGAACTTCCCGAAGGGCAAGAAGAAGCGGAGAGAGTAGCCCGGCAATCAAGTATGTACCAGTTTGTCGATGACATACTGTACAGAAGAAGATTCAACGGAGTGAAATTGAAGTGCATTTCCCGAGAAGATGGACAGGAGCTGTTGGCGGAGATACATGGAGGCATATGTGGTCACCATATTGGCGCAAGAGCACTTGCCGGCAAAGCCTTCCGGCAAGGTTTCTTCTGGCTGACAGCCCTCCAGGATGCAACTGCACAAGTAACCAAGTGTGAAGCGTGCCAGTTCCACTCCAAACGGATACATCAACCAGCTCAAGCTCTCCAAGCAATCCCTTTATCCTGGCCATTTTCGGTCTGGGGGCTCGACATCCTCGGCCCCTTTTCCCCGAGCTGTCGGGGGCTTCGGGTACTTGTACGTAGCGATCGACAAGTTCACGAAGTGGCCGGAGATGGAAGCAGTGAGGAAGGTGACAGCACAGTCAGCAGTCAAGTTCTTCAGGTCGATTGTTTGCCGTTTCGGAGTCCCTAACAGGATCATCACCGACAACGGCACACAATTCGCGAGCCGCACCTTCATGCAGTACGTCCAAGATCTTGGCGCCAAGATCTGCTTCGCTTCTGTTGCTCACCCGAGAAGCAACGGTCAAGCGGAGAGGGCGAACGCTGAAGTGCTGCGCAGGCTCAAGACCAGAACTTTCGACAGGCTGCGCAGGTGCGGAAGAAATTGGATCGAGGAGCTAGGTGTGGACCGGGCATCGTTCGAAGAAGTACAGCCTTGCCGGGACACAGACGACAGAAAAGCTAAGTTGTCAAAGTTTGAGCACAGTTATTTTTAAATTTTTATGTTATACTCCTTGAACGACCATGCCTTGTATGGAAAACCTATGCGCGGAGGAATCGACTCGTCGCTAAGTTGCACCCTTAATTTGTTTCGAGTCCGCTCAACAATGAAAGTGTGCTGCAACTAGCCCCGACAAGGTTTCTTGCCGGAAGCAACACCGCCGACAGGCTGCTGATGTTCCGCACTCAGCGCTCGCGGCAAGTGTGTTCCCACTGGCAAGTTCCCTAAAAGCATAGGGTAAAAACATACAAGGGATGGAATCGAGTAAAGGATATAACATAACAAGCATCCCTTTTTTCATTAAAAAACATCCCACTCGGGTACAGTCCAGAGAGGATGAAAAACATGAAAGAAGGGATTACAAGTTTTCGATGCGGCTAAGGCCCGGAGGCTTACAAATTAAAAAGATAAGATGCCCGTAATCCTTTTCCTGTCCCTCTCTTCAGGAGGTAGGTCAAGGAGGCAAAAAGGGCAAAAGGGGCGCCTAGGCGAGCTACAGGTGCCAGAAGACACCAAGAGAACATCCCCGGGGCCGTCCGAAGGCTGGACGGTGATGGCGGCGCCGGAAGCGGGGCTCGAAGACGGGGCGGCAGGACGTCAGCACGCTGTTGAGGGCACTACGCCCTCGTACTCCGACTTGACGGCCTTGTCGCCAGCCCTCTTCCCCTTCCACAGCCTCCCTATGCCAGCCGCCCAAGGAGACGACCCCGGGGAGTTCAAGGAGCCGGCGACACGGATGATGGGGTCACCGGTGACGCACGAAGCGGCGCCCGACACCTAGTCGGGCCCGCCATACCACCGTCCGCTACCCTCGTCGTCGCTGTCGCTCTCCTCCTCATCACTCTCGCTCGAGGAGGAGCCTTCGCTATCGGAGGAGCTATCCACGCAGCACTTCGCCCGAGTGCCGAAGCACCCGAAGACTTTAACGGAGAGGAGATCGCCCTCCATTAACTTAAAATGGAGGGTAAATCCCGCCATCAGGCTGTGGATGCGGGCGAACGTCTTCCACCCACGATCAAGATACATCACATTAGGGGCTGGGAATACCACGCGGACTCACGTGCCGTTGATCCCAGAGCCCCTCATGTGCAGTCTCAATGACTCGGGCGGGTCCAACTCCATCGCGCTCGCAAACGGAGCTGGAAGCCGGAGGCGACGACGAGGCGCCCGGCACAGCCTGACGAAGAACTCGCAAGGGTCGTCCCCTGTATGGACTGTCGTGGGGAGAGGAACCGCTGGCGGAGGCGGAGATGGCGCGCCGCCCCGTCCGCCTCTTCCCCGAGCGCCTCGACCTCGTCCTCGACCTCGTCCATGACCTC
>NC_041393.1:372517604-372519126 GCF_002162155.2 Triticum dicoccoides
TATGGCTGGCTCTGCCACCACGGGCGCGGGATAGGAAGGGGTGCGCTGTCTGGCGGCGACCCTCGCTGCCACCGATGAAGGGCCAGGGTTCCCTTCCTCCATGGCGAATGAGAGAAAGGGGAGCAGAAGCTGAAGAAAGG
Source organism: Triticum dicoccoides (assembly GCF_002162155.2). NCBI lineage: Eukaryota > Viridiplantae > Streptophyta > Magnoliopsida > Poales > Poaceae > Triticum > Triticum dicoccoides. The sequence goes on from NC_041393.1 coordinate 372,517,745, forward strand.
AGAAGATGAGAGAGTGCGAGCTCTTGCGCCCCCTCCCGCTCTTCTTAAAGGAGCAAGGTGGGGGCTCGGCCGCCCGGCTCAGCGAATCAGGGCATGGGAAGAGCAGGGAGTTGGGGCCGACCCGCTGCCTCTGCTCGCAACGGCCCAGTTTCCCACTTCCACCGCCCGCGACCCCAAGTGCATGGGAGCCGCGTGGCGGGGACGCAGAACCAGGGGATGCGAACGTTACGCATTTCCTGGATTTAAGAACTGCCCACGATCTCTCCCACGACGCCGTGATTGACGCGTGCCGTTACGGGAGGACGCGGTGGATATAGAGTGGATTTGGTTTGGACCCAGGCCGCGCGTGCCCGTGCCCTGTCTTGGGCCTGGCCCAACAGCGCTCGGCACCATGTATGGCCCAGGCCCGGGGGCTCCTGTCGGTGTACTAAAGTAGGGGTACCTTAGTACCCCGAACTTGTGCACGGGCAGTCGCAGCGTCTCACGGCAAGGCTTGCCGGGCGTCCGTCATGACCCTTCGCTATTCATGTTACTGCCATTCAAGAACAAAGTGTTAGCTGAGAAGACAGAACCCCAGCAAGAGGAGCTTGCCGGGAAGGACAAGACCCCGGCAAGAGGAGCTTGCCGGGGAGGCCAACCAAGGCACTTCAAGAGACTTGCCACGACGCTCCGCGCGTCCCGGCAAGACCCAGCGAGTGGCAAGCTTGCGGGTGCGACAAGACAGCGACCGCGGCAAGGCGCTTGCCGCGGCGAAGCCACCACTCTGTGCCCACGCTCCAGCACATCCGACGACGTGTCGCCACAGGATCGCTCCTGGTGCACGTGGCGGGTAGCTGTGCAGCCTAGCGGTGCGAGGTGGCAAACAAAGATGACAAGGAGGCCATCGTGGCGATCGGTGGCGCCCCTAACGGTCGTTTCCTACACTGTTTGAGCGACCAGACGGGCATTAAATGCCCTTGTCCCCTGCCGTCAGAGTTAGGTAGGGGGCACTATTGGTAGCAGTTGTACCAACCCGCGTTTTTACTCTTTTACCCCTCTTTCTACGCTGCCACCTGTCGGTGACCCCTTTAACCTATAAAAAGGAGGCCCATGCGCACGTAGAAGGGGTTCGGTTCGGTTGGACTCATTCGACACTACAACACACCCACGCTTTCGAGCAAGAACAGAATAGAACACAAAGCAGCAGTAGGAGTTTTATCTCTCCGGAGAGCTCCGAAGCTGGGTAAAATCCCCCGCGTGCTTTCGCCTCGATCTGCTCTGCGTGCACCCTCCGCTCCCTTGCCGGACCGAAAAGGGGCCCTGCCCCATAGGTGTTCGTTCCCCACGACAAAGTTTCATTATCTTTTTGCGTAATGCCGCCTTGCTGTCCTACAAAAAACGCG
>NC_041393.1:372519795-372541673 GCF_002162155.2 Triticum dicoccoides
CAACTAAAATATGTGTATAACCATTAGAGGCAGGAAAAGGTCCCATATAATCAAAGCCCCAAACATCAAACGGTTCAATAACAAGAGAATAATTCATAGGAATTTCTTGACGTCTACTAATGTTACCTATTCTTTGGCATTCATCACAAGATTAGACAAACTTACGGGCATCTTTGAAGAGAGTAGGCCAATAAAAACCAGATTGTAGTACCTTGTGTGCAGTTCTATCTCCAGCGTGGTGTCCTCCATAAGATTTAGAGTGACACTTACGTAGAATCTGTTCCTCTTCATGCTCAGGCACACAACATCTAATAACACCATCTACTCCTTCTTTATAAAGGTGTGGATCATCCCAGAAGTAATGTCTTAAATCATAAAAGAACTTTTTCTTTTGCTGGCATGTGAAACTAGGCGGTATATATTTAGCAACAATGTAATTAGCATAATCAGCATACCAAGGAGCAGTACGAGAAGCATTGGCGACCGCTAATTGTTCATCAGGAAAGCTGTCATTAATAGGCAGTGGGTCATCAAGAACATTCACTAACCTAGACAAGTTATCTTCAACGGGGTTCTCAACTCCCTTTCTATCAATAATATGCAAGTCAAATTCTTGGAGCAAGAGAACCCATCTAATGAGTCTAGGCTTAGCATGTTTCTTTTCCATAAGATATTTAATAGCAGCATGATCAGTGTGAATAGTAACTTTGGAGTCAACAATATAAGGTTTAATCTTATCACATGCAAACACAACTTCTAAGAACTCTTTTTCAGTAGTAGCATAATTTCTCTGGGCAGTATCAAGAGTCTTACTAGCATACTGGATAACATTCAATTTCCTATCGACTCTTTGCCCTAGAACAACACCTACAGCATAATCACTAGCATCGCACATAATTTCAAAGGTAAATTCCAATCAGGCGGCTGGACAATAGGTGCAGTATCAAAGCTTTCTTAAGTACTTCAAACGCTTCTACACAATCATCATCAAAGACAAAAAGGAATATCTTTTTGCAATAAATTAGTCAGAGGCCTAGAGATTTTAGAAAAGTCCTTAATGAACCTCCTATAAAAACCGGCATGACCAAGGAAACTTCTTATACCTTTTATGTCTTTGGGACATGGAATCTTTTCAATAGCATCAACCTTGGCTTTGTCAACTTCAATACCTCTCTCGGAGATCTTGTGCCCCAAGACAATGCCTTCATTAACCATAAAGTGACACTTTTCCCAATTCAAGACGAGACTAGTGTCTTCACATCTCTGCAAAACTCGATCAAGGTTGCTCAAACAATCATCAAAAGAGGATCCATAAACGGAAAAGTCATCCATGAATACCTCACAAATCTTTTCACAAAAACCTGAGAATATAGCCATCATGCATCTTTGAAAGGTAGCAGGTGCATTACATAAACCAAAAGGCATACGCCTATAAGCAAAAGTACAAAAAGGGCAAGTAAAAGTAGTTTTAGATTGATCCTTCGCCAACACTGGTATCTGAGAGAAACCAGAATAACCATCTAGAAAGCAGAAGTGTGTGTGTTTGGATAGTCTTTCTAGCATTTGATCAATAAAAGGTAAGGGGTAATGATCTTTCTTAGTAGATTTATTTAACTTACGGAAATCAATTACCATCCTATAACCTGTAATAATTCTTTGCGGGATCAATTCATCTTTATCATTAGGAGCAACGGTAATACCTCCCTTTTTAGGAACACAATGGACAGGGCTTACCCATTCACTATCAGCAACGGGGTAAATAATACCTGCCTCAAGGAGCTTTAGTATCTCCTTTCTTACCACTTCCTTCATCTTGGGATTTAATCGTCTTTGAGGATCTCTAACTGGTTTGGCATCGTCCTCCAATTTAATTTTGTGTTGACATAACATGGGACTAACGCCCTTAAGATCATCCAGAGTATATCCAATAGCAGCTCGGTGCTTCTTCAGAGTTTTCAATAATCTTTCTTCTTCTTTCTCTAAAAGGTTAGCACTAATAATAACAGGATATATTTATTTTTCATCAAGATAAGCATACTTAAGATTATCAGGTAATGGTTTGAGTTCAAACACGGGATCACCCTTGGGTGGAGGGGGATCCCCAAGAATTTCAACGGGAAGGTTATGTTTCAGCACAGGTTCCTGTTTAGGGAACACTTCATCTATTTCCTCCCTTTCCTTCATAAACATATCGTTTTCATGGTCTAGAAAATATTGTTCTAACGGAACAGTTGGAGGAACAGCAATGGAAGCAAGACCAATAATCTCATCCTTACTGGGTGGTTCCCTATCGCGAGGTTGTCTACTAAACTTAGCGAAATTAAACTCATGAGACATACCATCTATGCCAACGGTGACAGTATTCTTTTCACAATTAATCTTAGCACTAGCCGTATTCAAGAAGGGTCTACCAAAAATAATGGGACAAAAATCATCTTGTGGGGAACCAAGAACAAGAAAATCAGCAGGGTATTTAACCTTCCCACACAAAACTTCAACATCTCTAACAATCCCAAAGGGTTTAATGGTATCCCTATTAGCAAGCTTAATAGTAACATCAATGTCTTCTAATTCAATGGGTGCAATGTCATGCATAATTTCTTGATACAAGGTATAAGGTATTGCACTAGCACTAGCACCCATATCACATAAGCCATGATAACAATGATCTCCTATTTTAACAGAAATAACATGCATTCCTACGACAGGTCTACATGTCTTAGTATTAGGTCTAGCAATATTGGCCGTCTCACCACAGAAAGAAATAACATGCCCATCTAAATCCTCATCCAAGAGATCTTTAACCATAGCAATACTAGCTTCAACATTAATTTGCTCAGGAGGTGTATAAGTCCTAGTATTACTCTTACGAACAACAGTTGAAGCAAGTGGGTCATGGTGGATGTCGGGCGCCTCCACCCCCGACTGGTGCTATCTATGGGGCAGCCCAAGGCCGTTGATGCGTGGTCTTGCGCGGAGCTTGTCGACCCTCGTGCGAAGGTGGTGCTGAAGAGGATGAACGCGGACCTGAGGCTAGGCAACTTGGGGGCGGCGAAGCTGACCGGGGCCACGCTCCTGAGGGAGTTCCTGGAGCACCGGGTGGCTCCACTCCGGGAGCACTTGCTCCCATTGTGGAGGCTTGGGGAAGCGGACGCCGCCCTTTGCCTAAGCTATGAGGCCCTAGCCGACGAAGATCTGGTCGCGGCTCTCCATTCCTTGGTCGGGGAAGACGTGGCGAGCCCGGTGGGTGCTCCCGTCCCCCTGTTCCTTCACGGCGACTGGGAGCAGGTGGTGAACGCCATGCCCACCTTCAACGGTGAGGGGCTGGTGCCCGTAGAAGCTCCGGGGGATCTGGCGGTGTTGGCGACGGTGAACGTGTCCTCCGGCGACTCCAGCGGGAGTGAGGAGGAAGAAGAGGAGGAGGAGGAAGAAGAGTCTGACTCTGAGGCGACTGGCGAGGAGTCGGGGGAGTCCTTTCCTCAGCGCAGGTCCCGCGCCCTCTGCTCCATGCCGGACGATGACGAGGCCGGCGCCAGGCGAGGAGGGGAGGATTCTCCCCTGGTCCCGAGGAAGGGCATGTCGGGGCTGGTTCTCCCAGGGTCTGCTCTAGTCCCGGGGCGGTCTGAGGCCAGCTCCGGCCTTCTCGACGCGCCCTCTGCTTCCGGGCCTCCTAATGCTAACCCCAACTGTAGGCTCTCAGGCTTCAAGTTTGGCCGGAGGCTGCTTGAGTCCGTGAACAATGACCAATAAGTGCTTGATCCGCGCTTTGCTTTGTTTCTGCCGCCAAGGCTTGACATTTGCATTCTTTTGGCCAGGCCGGCACCTGCAGCAAAAAGGTTGAAAGGGGCTTCTGCGGCCCTGCTTGAGGCGGGTTCGTCCATGGGGGCAGTGCCTTCATCCGCGGGGAAAGGAGGCAGCGAGGCTTGTGCCTCCCCTACCCAGTCGTCCTCGCGAGCCCAGCAGGGACACTCTGGCGAGGAGTCAACCCATGTGGCCCCGCTGACTCTGGAGGTGCCTGCGCTTGATGCTGTCGCTGAGGTGTCCAAGGCCCAGGGGCCTCCTTCCTCCCAAGCCGTGATCACGCTGCCGTCCTCTCCGCCTGCTCCCCCGGCTCCTGTCTCTTCTGATCCCTCTGTCGTCCTGGACCAGGCTGCTAACGAACTGAGCCAGCTGCAGGAGGATCTTCGGAGCGCGAACCCCCGCCTGGTGGCCGGGCGCCTGGAGCTAGCTTCTGGATGGGCCCGTTCAGCCGCCTCCGTCTGAGCGGTGCTGAGCCAGGCCGTGTCGGCCTCCGATGGGGAGAAGCAGGCCGCCTGCCAGGCCAAGGCCGCTCGCGATGCTGCCTTGGGTGACGCTGCAGATGCCTAGGGCCGCTGCAAGGCGCTGGAGGTCGAGCTACAAGGCCTGCGTGACGAGCTCGCCAAGGAGGTCCGCGGCCGCCAGGAGAAGGAGAAGGAGAAGGAGAAGGAGGCTTGGGAGGCTGCCGTCAGGGACCGGGACGCCGAGCTTGATGACCGCCGTGGCCGGTTGGAGATGCTGGAGCAGTCGCTGAAGGCGGAGAGGACCGAGCTAGACGGCAAGGCGAAGGTCCTGGCCGAGGATCGAGTGGCCTTTGCGAAGCTGGAGGAGAAAGCTCGCGCCGCGCTGAAGACGCTTTATGAGGGCGGCTTGGAGAAGCCGTTGGCTGCTGCAGAGGACGGCCCTGCCGAGCTGCTTCCCTTCCTGGTCCATGCACTTGAAGATGTCACGGACGGCCTTCGTCCTATGGCCGAGGCTGAGGCGCGTGCCCTATCTTCTGCAGCGCTGACGCGTGTCCTCAGCCACGTCTACCTTCGCAACCCCAACGTCGACCTCGACAGCCTGCTGAAACCCGTGAGTGGCGACCTTGCCACTGCTGCTGCTGAGGCCGTGAAAGGCCGGGCCGAGGCTTTGCTGGGGAGGTTCCGCGCCTTCAGTACCTTGCCCGGGCGCGATGCTGCCAGCTCCGCGGCCTCAGGAGGCGGAGCCGCCCAGCGTGACTCCACCACAGGCGGCAGCGCCACTGGGAAGTGATCCCTTCGCGGCTTCTGTCCTGTTTTAATTCCTGCAACATGCATCATGCCTCGTGGAGGCGTTTAAACTTGTGTTCGGCATTGTGAAACCATCTATGGCTTGTAATATTTGCTTTTGAATTCCCTAGAATTTGCATTTTTTCCTCCTATTTGCTTGTATTCTACGTCGGCAGGGCCCGACCCCGCGCATACCTCAGCCACCATTAGCCCCGACCGGAAACCAGGACGGGACTAAGGAGTGAGGGGCTACATGGCAGGTTAGTCTCCTATGTCGCGATGCTCAGGAGTCCCCCTTGACGCGCAAACAACAAGTAGGGAAGGGAGGCATAGGAGTGGATTTGTCGTTCTACGTCGGCAGGGCCCGGCCCCACGCATACCTCAGCCGCCGTTAGCCCCGACCGGAAACCAGGACGGGACCAAGGAGTGAGGGGCTACGTGACCAGTTAGGCTCCTGAGTCGCAATGCTCAGGAGTCCCCCTTGACGTTCAAACAAGTTTTCATACCTTGGCTCCGCTCGGGGAGGGGCACGTGACGACCAGGTCCGAGGGTCCTGGCTGGGTGGCATGCGCTCGGGCGTGGCCCGGGCGTAGCCCCCGTGTCCAGCCCCCTTGCGCGACACTCCTGAGGGGAGGCGTTGCGATGGTGCCAGGCACTGAGCTCCGGCTCCCTGAGGTTGATACGGCCGTGGGCCGCCCTCAGTTGTTTATCACTAGCGCGGAGCATAGTGCTTCCGTATGTGTACGAGCATAGCCGCTCCTCGGCAGTGTCGTCAGCCAGCACGGAGCATAGTGCTTCTGTATGTGTACGGGCATAGCCGCTCCTCGGCAGTGTCGTCAGCCAGCGCGGAGCTTGGTGCTTCCACTGGTGCGTGGGAGGGGGCCCCCTCCGGGAGGAGCCCCGCCCTGACACGTGGCCGACACGGTAGGGCTAGGAGAGGTGTATCTGGGCACCCGTGAGCCAACGCGGGACTCACGAGGCCCTACCTCGAGGCGGGTTGCGCCTGGCTCTGGGCCTTTATCAATGGTGTGTTCCTGCAAGGTGGTTAGAATGCAAATGCTCTACATCCTCAGGTCCCGGCCCTCGAGCGAGCTCAGCCGCCGCTGGTATGACAGGTCGCGATGCCGTGGGTCAAGGCTAGGGGGTGAGGGCTGGAGAGCCAGTAAGAGCCCATGAGTCGCGATGCTCAGGCGCCCCCCCTTTTAACGTGCAAGCGCTTTGCATAAGAGTGGAGAGGTCTGCGATAAGCAACAGATGATAACCATGGGAATCAGGTTAAGCGCGGAGGAGCAAATCCATTTTAGATAGATGCGGAAAAAGCAAACGCCACTGGGTCAGGCCCGAGCAACTTGGGGATAATGCAGCCCGAGGGGCGCCCCCAACAAGGTAGGTAAAGAGCATAAGCAAAACGGATACATGCCGCAGGGACGGACCCACGCGACCTGGGAATGATGCAGCCCGGTGGGCGCTCCCAGCTGAAAATGGAACTTTGAAAGATGTCACCTGATACCGTTGGAGATGAAGTGATTCTGAAGTAGTGGACGACGCGTGGTGAGGAAGCCGACCCTCACGAGCCCTCGACACTTAGAGCCTCGGGAGGCTTCGGGGGCACGGGTGGATCTTCGAGGGCCATCTCCATCTCTGCCAGGATCGTGTGATGCCTGTCCTCCTGAGCCTCCAGAATGCTCCTCAGCAGGCGCTGATGAGCGGCGACCGCGTTTGGCAGGCCGAAAGGCATGCGAACGTAGCTGTGAGGTGGGCCCTCGCAACGCCCAATGCTTGAAGGCCAGAGGCACTCCTGAGACGCGGCTCAGTTGAGCCTTGGTACGTCGATGCAGACGCGCAGCCCGCCATCCTCGCCTGGATGGGGAGCTGGGGCGGGTAGGCGGCTGCTGCCGCACATGACTCTTGACTCCTGTAGCTCCTGAGTGTTTCTCGTGATGAACTCCTGATGGTTTGGCCCAACTTGCCTCATACCTTCCTGAGGGAAACGTGCCTTGAAGCACGCCTCTAAGTGGTGCTCGAGCGCCTCCCTCATGACCTCGGCAAAGTCAGTGGCTCTCCAAGAAAGAGCCCCCGAGCCCTACCCATGGAGGGCGCCGGGCGCGCCTTCCTATGCGATAGAGGGTGGCACCCCCTGAACGGGCGCGAATCCTGGCGCAACGCCTCCGGAGGTGCCTGTCTCGTGAGGGTTTGGGCCAGGTGAAGCCTTCTTCTTCTTAGGGACCACCTCGGGAAGTCTCCCGCTCCTGTGATCTGGGTATTCGATTGCCGTGGCTTGGAAGGCACGCTCAAGAGAACACACTGCATCCTTTTCCTCACAAGGTACTATGATGACTCCACCACTTCCTGACATCTTGAGGACATTGTAGCCATGATGAGTCACTGCCATGAACTTGGCCAGGGCTGGGTACCCGAGGATGGCATTGTATGGCATGCGAATGTGGGCGACGTCGAAGTCAATGAGCTCGGTGTGGTACTTATTGCACTGCCCAAAGGTGACAGGAAGGCGAACTTGCCCTATTGGAATGGTGGAACCATCAGTGACTCCTAAGAAAGGCTTGGTCGGCTGGAGCTGGTCATATGGCACTTGGAGATTGTTGAATGTCGTGACGGACAGGACATTGAGTCCCGCTCCGCCATTGATGAGGGTCCTGGTGACTTGCACATTGCTGATGACTGGGGAACAAAGCATTGGGAGGACACCAGCCGTTGCCGCGCACTTGAGCTGATCCGCTGAGCTGAACATGATAGCGCACGCAGACCACCTGAGAGGGTGCGTGGCCTCAAGCTTGGGAAGGACTGCATTCACCTCATGAGCAAACTGCTTGGAGATGCGCTATGAGGCTGGGGCCTGAGCGCCACCCAGGATGCAAGCGATTGCGCAAGGCTCCTGGAAGCCCCCAGCCCCCTCGTCCTGATGATGGTCTTCATTCCTCCTTGGCCGTGGTGGCAGAGGAGGGAGGCCTGCGTTGCCTTGAGGGCGGTCCTCACGAGGCTGATCCCTCCAACCTCCCTCGCAAGGCTGGTCCAGCCAACGGTCCTCGCGAGGTCGGTCACGCCACCCTTGGCGAGGGCCACGGTCTTCCCATCGTCCTCCACCTCTTCCTCATCGTCGGCCACAGCCCCGATTGTTGCGGTCGGGGCGTCGGCTGGTATGCCCATCTCGCACAGCCCTGAGCTCTTGGCATTCGTTGGTGTTGTGGGTGTGGAGGTCGTGGTACACGTAGTACCGGCTGCCCTTGGATGACTCAGGCTGATCCCTGCCTTGCTTGGTGTCTGGCTCTGCTACGAGCACGACAGCTCCCTTGCGCTTCACGTCCTTGACCTTGGGCTTCTTCTCTTCTGGATCAGCAGTCGGAAGCTCGAGGAGGGAGAGGCACCCTTCCTCAGCCTTGGCGCACTTGGTCGCCAAGTTGAACAACTCTAGGGATGTGCATAGGTCTTCATGGATCGCTAGCTCCTCTTTCATCTTGATGTCACGTACGCCATCGAAGAAGGCTGAGATGATGGCTTCCTCAGTCACCCTGGGGATCTTGAGGCGGGCGTTGTTGAAGCGCTGGATGTACTTCTGCAGGGTCTCTCCTGGCTGTTGCTTGATGCGGCGCAGGTCGCTCATGGCCGGGGGCCGGTCGCGAGTGCCTTGGAGGTTGGCGATGAAGCGAGTGCGCATCTCGTCCCAGGTGGAAATCGTGCTAGGAGCCAGGTGCGGGCACCGTCCTTGAGCGCCATGGGAAACCAATTCGCCATGACCTTCTCGTCCCCGTTGGCGGCTTCGATGCCCAGCTCGTAGAGCTGTAGGAACTCCGCGGGGTCGGTAGTGCCGTCGTAGCGAGGAGGCAGGTCCGGCTTGAACTTGCTGGGCCATGCGATGCTACGCAGCTCGGCGGTGAAGGCGCGACAGCCTGCAGTGGCCACCGGAGCTCTCTGCTAATGCGGGGCTTGCTCCTGGGGATTCCCACGCACCGCTGCCTGGAGCAGCGCGTGGTCTTGACGTGGTGGCGCAGGGATGCGGTCATGGCGCACCGGTGCTGGGAGCACGCGAGCACCTTCTTGGGGACGAGGGATTTCTTGGCAACTCCTTTCTTGTCGTGCAGGCGCCGGACGCAGAGGGTCTCGTCCTGGGGCCGCGCGCCTTGGAGCCAGGGCGCCTTCTTGGGGTGGAGGTGGCGGAGGCACCTCCTGATCCTCGCCTCCTGCGCAGGATGGATGGCACGGCAGCGAGAGAGATGGCAAGGGAGAGCCCCCTGCGGCGCTGACGAGCTCGGTGATGCGGGCGAGCCAGTCCTCGTAGAGGTCGTCGATGGGATGGTAGTGCAGGAGCTCACGCGCCAGGAGCAGCGCAGCATGCGCGTCCGTGGGGGCGCGACGGGTGTGGGACGACGAACCGGCTGGAGTCAGCGACGGGGTGGCGGTGCGGCCTTCCCGCCGCACCGAAGGATGCAAGGATGAGGCCTGCCACTCGTTCCCCGCTGGGCCGATGGCGGCGTTGGCGGCAGGCGACGGGGAACGATGAGGGCGTCCGCCGATGGGCGCCGTCTGGGCGACACGGGTGGCGAGAGCAGCCCGACGCTCGGCGCGAGCCCGACGAGCGTCAGCCATGGGCGCGATGAACAACGAACGTGAGGTGGCGGAGGAAGGATTCCGGCGCACCCCTACCTGGTGTGCCAAATGTCGGATTTCGGGTTCCGGCAGACCCTTGAGGTTCAAACTCTGGGGTGCGCACGAAGATCTTTCCCCTACCAGCTCGCGTCTCGAGGCCTCGCAAGGAATCTAGGCTAGAAAGAAGAACACACAAGGGACACGAGATTTATACTGGTTCAGGCCACCATTGTGGTGTAATACCCTACTCCAGTGTGTGGTGTGGTGGATTGCCACAGGGGCTGATGATGAACAGTACAAAGGGAGAACAGCCTCGCGAGGGGCTGTTCTTGAGCTGGTGCGATGAACTACTTGGGTGAGTTCAGTCGCTTCTCTCTCTCTCTCTCTGATTGATCGATTGATTCCTTTGCCCTGTGGTGGCTAGCTCTATTTATAGAGGGAGGCCCTGGGCCTCTTCTCAAATAATGAGCGGGAAGGGCACCAACAATTGGCCGTTTTGAAGGGGAACATCTAGTACACTTATCCTTACTAAAGTTGGTCTTCGACTGCCAAAGACTCTGGTGGTGACGCCGTCCTGGGCTCCACGATGACCTCCATCCCGCCGTTCTGCTGGTCTTGGTCTTGTTGCACCAAAATGGTAACCTTTGCCTGATGCCTTGGCCTGTGCTTGCCCCCTTTGCACCGAAGGGGAAACAAGGACACTGCACAGGCCGGCGCCCGCCTGGCGCCCGCCTGGTCTCGATCGTCATGGCTTGCGTCACGGGCACCTCGCGAGATACCCTGCCTTGATCTCTCAGCCTCCTCGCGAGCCTGCCTAGAGAGTCCACTCCTGAGGAGGCTTCCTATCGTCCACCCCGCGAGGCTTGGCCCCTCGCGAGGGTCTTGAGCTTGAGATGATGAAGCTGGGATGCACTGGGCCCCCACTTGAGCCACGCCGCAGGCCACAGGCAGGCAAGTCTGGGGACCCCCGTTCCCAGAACGCCGACATAAGTATTGAGATATAATATGTAATAATAGCCCATAATGCAATAAATATTGATATAAAAGCATGGTGCAAAATGGACGTATCACCTATGATGAAACTACTTCTATGCATGATACCACTTTGCCATTAGGTGAATTTCTTGATGAACAACTTGTTAGGGCTAGAGCGAATGAAATTATTGAAGATGCTATTATTGATGATAGTGATGATGAAAGTTCTCCCCCTGATTATGAGTTACCTATTGTTCCTGAGGGTTATGTTATGGAAGAGGAAGCTGCTAGAGCTATCTTTGCTTGTAAAGATAGATATGATCTTAAGAAATTATTAGCTAAATGTAAGCAGCAATCTCTTAATGCTAGAATGAAACCTGACCCTGCTTTTGCTACTTCACCTATATGTGTTACTGATAATGATCATGAATTCTCTGTTGATCCTGAGATTATTACTTTAGTTGAATCTGATCCTTTTTATGGCCTTGAATCTGAAACTGTTGTGGCACATCTTACCAAGTTAAATGATATTGCCACCTTGTTTACTAATGATGATAAGTCTTGCTATTATTATGTCCTTAAGATATTTCCGTTCTCATTAAAGGGTGATGCTAAGACTTGGTTTAATTCTCTTGCTCCTGGTTGTGTGCGTAGTCCCCAGGATATGATTTATTACTTCTCTGCTAAATATTTCCCTGCTCATAAGAAACAAGCTGCCTTGCGGGAAATATATAATTTTGTGCAAATCGAAGAAGAGAGTCTCCCACAAGCTTGGGGAAGGCTTCTCCGATTACTTAATGCTTTGCCTGATCACCCTCTTAAGAAAAATGAAATACTTGATATCTTTTATAATGGACTAACCGATGCTTCCAAGGACTACTTGGATAGTTGTGCTGGTTGTGTTTTCAGGGAAAGAACAGTCGACGAAGCTGAATTACTATTGAATAATATGTTGACTAATGAAAATAATTGGACCCTTCCTGAGCCAATTCTTGAGGCAATTCCTGAACCAATTGAGCCAACTCCTGAGCCTATTCCTAAACCCATTCCGAAGAATAGAGGTGTTCTATTTCTCAATCCTGAAGATATGCAAGAGGCAAAGAAATCAATGAAAGAAAAAGGTATTAAAGCTGAAGATGTTAAGAATTTACCACCTATCGAAGAAATACATGGTCTTAATATACCGCCTGTCGAAGAACCACATTGTCTTGATAACCCGACACAGGTAGTAAAGGTAAATTCTCTCTATAGATATGATAAAGTTGAAATTCCCTCTAATAAATTTCATAGCCCATGCTTAGATGAATTTGATGATTTTATGGCTAGACAAGAAAGTTTTAATGCTTATGTTGGTAGAGAGTTAAAGAATAATGCTTTCGAGATAGGATGCTTGAGTGATTATATGGCTAGAGTTAAAGGTGAACTTAAACTCGTTAGCAAATATGCTTCTATGGTTGCTAGTCAAGCTGAGCAAGTACTTAAAGCTCAAAATAATTTGCTTGATGAATTGAATAATAAAAATGACTTTTCTGTTAGAGTGGCTATTAGAACTGGTAGAATGACTCAGGAACCTTTGTATCCTGAAGGCCACCCTAAGAGGATCGAGCAAGATTCTCAGAGAAACAATTTAGAGGCACCTAGTTCTTCTAAAAAGAAGAAAAAGAAAAACGATAGGACTTTGCATGCTTCTAGTGAACCCACTGTAGACACACCTGAGAATCCCAATGATATTTCTATCTCTGATGCTGAAACACAATCAGGTGATGAACGTGAACCTAGTGATAATGTTAATGATAATGTTCATGTTGATGCTCAACCTAGCAAAAATAATGAAGTAGAGGTTGAACCTGCTATTGATCTTGATAACCCACAATCAAAGAATCAATGTTATGATAAGAGAGATTTTGTTGCTAGGAAGCACGGTAAAGAAAGAGAACCTTGGTTCAGAAACCCATGCCCTTCCCTCCTAAACCATCCAAGACCAAGGATGATGAGGATTTTGAGCACTTTGCTGAAATGATTAGACCTATTTTCTTACGTATGCGCTTAACTGATATGCTTAAAGTAAATCCTTATGCTAAGTATATGAAGGATACCATTACAAACAAAAGAAAGATACCGGAAGATGAAATTTCCACCATGCTTGCTAATTACACTTTTAAGGGTGGAATACCAAAGAAACTTGGAGACCCCGGGGTACCAACTATACCATGCTCCATTAAAAGAAATTATGTTAGAACTGCTTTATGTGATCTTGGAGCCGGTGTTAGTGTTATGCCTCTCTCTTTATATCATAGACTTGAATTGAATAAGTTGACACTTACTGAAATATCTTTGCAAATGGCTAATAAATCAACTGCTATACCTGTCGGTATTTGTGAGGATGTGCCTGTTGTGGTTGCAAATGTCACTACCTTAATGGACTTTGTTATTCTTGATATTCCCGAGGACGATAGTATGTCGATTATCCTTGGTAGACCCTTTTTGAATACTGCAGGGGCTGTTATTGATTGCAACAAAGGCAATGCCACTTTTCATGTTAATGGTAATGAGCATACGGTACACTTTCCGAGGAAACAATCTCAAGTTTATAGCATCAATTCTATTGGAAAAGTTCCAACTATCATTATTGGAGATTTTGAATTTCCTCTCCCTACTGTCAAGAAAAAGTATGATATTCTTATTATTGGAGATGTTCATATCCCCATTGAGGTAACTTAGTGTTATTCGAAATTTCTCCGGTTCCGTGTTATTCGGAATGAGTTTGTTAACAAGACTTGATCAACCTTGTTAGTGGATTCACTTTGATGATCACGAGATGGATGAAACTAGAAGGCACAACCTTCTGTACCCTCTTTTTACTTTCTATTATTTAGAACAAATAAAGCAAAAATAGTATTATATGTCTGTTTTCTGAATTATCCATGCAATAAAAAAATATCCCGAAAATAAAAGTGCTCCAAATGCCCTGCAAATTTAGTACGATTTTTTATGGAATATTTGAGGATTTTAGGCACTGAAATCACTGCAGGAGGGGCAAGCACCAGACCATGAGAGTGGAGGGCTCGCCCACCTTCCCTGGGCGTGCCCCCCTGTCTCGTGGGCCCCTGGTGGCCCCCTCCACTTATGCCAGCACCCACACACTCCATCTTCTTCCCAAAAAAATCCCCATCCAGCTCAAGCACGAGTTCTAGCTCATTTTGCTGCGATTTTCGACCTCCTTGCTCAAATCTCCATTCACAAAACTGCTTTGGGAGATTGTTGCTGGGTATGTGATTCCTCCATTGGTCGAATTACTTTTTGTTCTAGTGCTTTATTCATTGCAAATTTTTGCTGCATAGGTGACCATGTTCTTGAGCTTGCATGTTAAATTTATGAGGTCCCAAGTAATTCTAATGCATGATATAGGCTCTTGGCACTTGTAGGAGTAGTTGCTACCAATCTTGTTTAGTTTTATTCACTTTTATTTTGAAGTTACTAAAATTTTAGAATTTTTCAGAAAATGTTAAGGAGACTTTCGAGGGCTCTTCTAGCCAAGGCTCCCAGGAAAAACAAGCTAAAGAGAAGGAAAAAGCCAAGTATAATCTTCCTCGCATAGCGGAAGTACGGCCGTGTGAATGGCCATGCGATAATTTCTTGAAAGAAGATGGAATTCATGAAGATTTTTATTCTTTGATCGAGAATGCAGGCCTCACCGATTTCCTCCACGACCGGATCGATCAGTATCTCTTACTCACCAATACTTTCGTGCAAAACTTTTATTATTATCCTAAGAAGTCACCGCCTTCAGTATCATTTCATTTATATGATGAATTCAGGGAAATGTCTTTACGTAATTTTTGCGCGGTATGTAGGATACCCTTTGAGGGAAAATTAGAGGAACCACATCGTAAAGATGTGGATGGCTTTTTTAACACTATCACTGTAGGGATCCGAAGAAGGGTTCCGATGCGAGAATCTCTAGCATACACTTTCTTGTTTTACGCTACTTTGCCATATTTGCTAGTAGATGCTTGATTGGTCGTGGAAATAGTGGAAACTTCAATGTTCCTGATATTATCATTCTTCACCATGCCTTGGTTGGATATAATAGTTTTAGTATGGGTGCCGCCATTGCTAAACGGCTAAGCCTTAATCGTACAAAAGGACCCATCTTTGGAGGTATCTATGCTGCACGTCTTGCTAGATATTTTGAGATGCCTATTAGGCACCGTGAGAAAGAGGAGACAAAATTGCCTCCTTACATTTTAGATTACAAGAGCATGGTAGCACATGAGTTCATTGTTGATAATAAAGATAAGATGCTCTTGTATAACCTGAGATTTAATAAGAAGCACAACGAGACTATTATTTTGCCTGCGCCTCTGTTGTTTGATTTGATTGCAGATAATTTTCTTGTCACGCCGGAAGCGGTGTACGCTCATCAAGGCCAAGCATCCACTCCAGAACTTGAGCCTGAGCCGAAATCTGCACTGGACCCTTATCGTGCATCATCTTACCAGTGGAACCTGGAGATGGCCAGCCAGTGGTATCCTGATTACACCTTCCAGTACACCGGGGAGAGTAGTAGCGGTCCTTGGCATTAGACCAACTTAGGCCAAAAGCCTAAGCTTGGGGGAGTATGTATTTCTCACCGACTTTACATTCATGTTCACACACTATTCTAGTTGTCGGTGCTCATACTCTTTCATTGTATTATCCATGCTAGTTTAATTTTCTTTTTCTAGTTTTCTTCTTGTGTGTTTGATAAACCTTAAGAAAAACTAAAAAAAATTAGTTAGTTTAATTTCCATGCTTCTAGTAGAATTAAATTGAAAAAACCCAAAAAGATTTCTCGTTCTTCTTCCTACTTGTTGGGAGCTTTCCCGTGTAAATAGTTTTCTTTTCTTTTCTTTCCTTTGGGGGTCGAGAGTAGAAGACCATATTGAAAATGTTTAGTGGATCTCATATGCATGATTGTTTATTTACCTTAGAGCCCATATTATTTTGTCCTCTCCCTTGAGTTGAATGCTTGCAGATTCCAGCTTAGTCCAATGCACGCGCACTCTTATTATTATACACATCGTTCGGTCGTGCAAGTGAAAGGCAATAATGACGATATATGATGGACTTATTGAGATGAGAAAAGCTAGTATGAACTCGACCTCTCTTGTTTTTGTCAATATGATGAGTTCATTGTTCCCGATTCAGCTTATTATGAAGTAAACATATTTGCAATGACATTTAGAGATTATAGTTGCTTGTTCCATGCTTGATTAGCCATGAGTTATAATGGTTTACCTTGCGTGCCAACATGCTATTAGAATGATTATGATGTGGTATGATGGGATGGTATCCTCCTTTGAATGAATTGAGTGACTCGACTTGGCACATGTTCACACATGTAGTTGAAACAAATCAACATAGCCTTCACGATATTTATGTTCATGGTGGATTATATCCTACTCATGCTTGTACTTGGTGTGAATTAATTTTAATGCATGATCATGACTGTTGTCGCTCTCTCAGTTGGTCGCTTCCCAGTCTTCTGCTAGCCTTCACTTGTACTAAGCGGGAATACTGCTTCTGCATCCAAACTCCTTAAACCCCAAAGTTGTTCCATATGAGTCCACCATACCTTCCTATATGCGGTATTTACCTGCCGTTCCAAGTAAATTTGTATGTGCTAAACTCCAAACCTTCAAATGAAATTCTGTTTTGTATGCTCGAGCAGCTCATGTTTCAACTAGGACTGCCTATATCTTCCATGCTAGGTGGGTTATTCTCAAGAGGAGTGGACTCCGCTCCTCATTCACGAGAAAGGGCAGGTAACCGGGATGCCCAGTCCCATGATCCAAAAATATCAAAGCAAATCAAAATAACTAAACCAAACTCCCCCAGGGCTGTTGTTAGTTGGAGGCACTCGTTGTTTCGAGCAAGCCATGGATTGATGCTTGTTGGTGGTGGGGGAGTATAAACTTTTACCATTCTGTTTGGGAACTGCCTATAATGCATGTAGTATGGAAGATACAGCCATCTCATTGTTGTTGCATTGACAGTGAAAGTATGCCGCTCAAAATGTTATTCAATCTCTATTTTAAAATCGAGCTCTGGCACCTCTACAAATCCCTGCTTCCCTCTGCGAAGGGCCTATCTATTTACTTTTATGTTGAGTCATCACCCTTCTTATTAAAAAGCACCCGCTGGAGAGCACACTGTCATTTGCATTCATTACTATTGGTTTATATTGGGTATGACTTGACTGGATCTCTTTTACCATGAATTACAATGTTTAGTCAATCCTTCATCTTTAAAGGTGCTCTGCATTTATGTTTTGCGGTCTCAGAAAGGGCTAGCGAGATACCATTTTGTTATATCATGTTATGATTACTTTGAGAAAGTGTTGTCATCCGAGTTTTATTATTATGGCTCGCTAGCTAACTATGCCATTGATATGAGTAATTGTGAGACCTAATTGTTATTGTGAGTATGGTTAGTTCATAATATTTGCTGAAACCTGAATGCTGGCTTTGCATGTTTACAACAACAAGAGCAAACAGAGTTTGTAAAAGTTTTTCTTTATCACTTTTAGTTTATTAACTGAATTGCTTGAGGACAAGCAAAGGTTTAAACTTGGGGGAGTTGATATGTCTCCAACGTATCTACTTTTCCAAACACTTTTGCCCTTGTTTTGGACTCTAACTCCCGCTCTCAACCCATGAACAATATGAGTCCGAAGCTTCTTTCGTAACTCCCATAATTTCTTCGTAGTGGCTCCGTTCCATGCCTCATTTCATAGGGAAGCCCAAAGTGGTTGCCATGATGTTGTTTTATGTGTAGAAAACAAAAGTTCTCGGAATGTCCTGAAAATCCACGGAGGCACATTTTGGAAAATATAAAAAATACTGGCGAAAGAATCAAGACCAGAGGGCCCACATCCTGTCCACGAGGGTGGGGGGTGAGGGAGTCCTGGATTTGGGGGTATCCGGATAGCTGGACTGTGAACAACGTCCGGACAATTGTAGCGTGAAGATACAAGACTCAAGACTTCGGCCCGTGTCCGGATGGGACTCTCCTTTGCGTGGAAGGCAAGCTTGGCGATCCGGATATTGTGTTTCCTTCCTTGTAACCGACTCCATCTAAACCCTAGCCCTCTTCGATGTCTATATAAACCAGAGAGGTTGGTCCTTAGAAGGCCGATCACAATTACAATCATACCATCATAGGCTAGCTCTTAGGGTTTAGCCTCTACGATCTCGTGGTAGATCTACTCTTGTACTACCCATATCTTCAATATTAATCAAGCAGGAAGTAGGGTTTTACCTCCATCGAGAGGGCCCGAACCTGGGTAAACATCTGTGTCCCTTACTTCCTGTTACCATCAGCCTTGACGCACAGATCGGGACCCCCTACCCGAGATCGGCCGGTTTTGACACCGACATTGGTGCTTTCATTGAGAGTTCCTTTGTGACGTCGCCGCAAGGCTCGATGGCTCGTCTCATTGTCAAGGACGACATTACCTCGGAGGGAGCTCAGGCTGTAGGACAGGCTCTCCGACTCGGCAGCTTTATCATGGCCGCCCCATCGGCGGTAGCGCCGACGATGGCCTCTCGGGTCATCAATCATAACCTTCACGTCAGTTCGGAACTTGCCGAACAGATGGATCCAATGGAGCTCTCCTCCCTTAATGAACTCTTGTATCGCATCGCCGCTCTGGGAGTCGCTACAGACTATGACCAGATCGGGCTTAAACCCGACCGAAGGGACATCAGATCCCCGCCGGCCACCCATGAGATAGCGATAGTGGAGGAACCACACACGGGTTGTCCCTCAACTTTGAGGACAAATTATGTTCGGATCACCGAACTCCTTGAGCCGAAGACCTGCTCAAAGGAAGACATGACCCAGGTCCCGGACTTAGAATCGGACATTAGGCAGAAGAAATTGGGCAGCACTCCGGATTCTGAGCTGTTAAGTTCGAAACCGCCCACGCCCTTGTGCGTTAGATCGGATCAAAATCCGGATTCTGCTAACAACACCTACCTGGACTTAAACTGTCTCTCCCGCATTAGGCAAGAGCCCTAGGAAACCATACATCACTACTGGGCTAGATTCCTCCTTGCGCTTAACAAGGTTAGGGACTGCCGCGAGGAGAACATGGTCTCACTCTTCTGCAAAAACTGCACGAAGAAGGACTCCTCAATGCTATAAGCCGCCGTGACATAGTACGCTTCACGGACTTGGCAATCATAGTACAGAAGTACTGTGCGATGGAAAGCGCTTGGAAAACCCAAACATAATTTTGGGATAGTACTGCTCTCACCAAGACCTTTGTCCGAACTAAACGGACGAACTCTCGTAAGACGTCTGATCCGATCTCCAAGAAACCAAAGCCCACCCCAGGGCGGGGATCCGTGTTGGAAGAATGGCTCGACGGGCCATGTAAGCTCCACAGTACTCCGGATACAATACCAACTCATAGCCTTAGGGCATGTTGGATACTCCGGCAGGTGGCAAAAAGTGGCGAGGATCTTCTTGTAGGCCATAAAGCGGAACAACATCCTGCCAGCGAACACAATATGGTACTAACAGACTTCGAGACTTTTGCCTCGAACAATAGGCGCAAGTGAGCTCATCGAAGCTCCGCTGAAATTTACCATGTGGCAAAAATAAACCCCTGGAATGACACTGCTATAACTTTTAATGCCAGTGATGAACCTCGATTCCAGGCTGTCCGGGCACCAGCCGCTCTAGTCCTTAGCCCGATCGTAGATGGCTTTCGGCTCAGTAAAGTACTCATGGATGACGGAAGCGGGTTAAATCTGATTTATGAAGAAACACTCAGCAAGATGGAAATTGATAAAAGCCGCATTGAACAAAGCGGCACAACCTTCAGGGGAATTATCCCCACTCAGGAAGCGCGATGTGCGGGAAAAATCACACTCGATGTGGTATTCGGCACCCCGGAGAATTATAGGTCCGAAGAAATCACATTCCAAGTGGCTCCCTTTAGCAGCGGATACCACGCCCTTCTAGGGCGGGTCGCGTTTACAAGCTTTCAAGCTGTACCCCATTACGGGTACATGAAGCTTAAAATGCCCGGACCCAATGGAATTATCACTCTAGCCAGTGATCCGGACGTCGCACTTCGCACCGAAAGTAAAACTGCAGCACTAGCCCCAGAAGCATTATCTGAAGCCCTAGCAGCCGAAGCGTTAACAACACTGCGGGCCACCATGGACAGGGACGACGTGATACTTGACAAGTGACCCAAGTCCAACCTCATTTAAACCTGCAGACGAGATAGTCAAATTCCAAGTCCATCCAACGGACCCCATGAAGACAGCTTCCATTGGGACACAGTTGAGCCCTGCGACAGATGCCGCATTGCTAGATTTCTTACGCGAAAATTGGGACATTTTTACCTAGCACCCATCGGACATGCCAGGCATCCCACGCAGATTGGCCGAACACAGCCTCAATATTCTAAAAGGATACAAACCGGTCAAGCAGACCCTAAGGCGATTCTCAGAGCCCAAACGACAAGCAATGGGAGAAGAGTTAGCCAAGCTACTCGAGGCCGGATTCATCAGAGATATTAAACATCCGGATTGGCTGGCAAATTTGGTGATGGTGCCAAAGAAGGACAAATCCTGGCCCTATGCGTCGACTTCAAAGACCTCAACAAGGCTTGCCCCAAGGATCCCTTTCCCCTCCCTCGCATCGATCAGATTATCGATGCCACAGCTGGACACGACTCGCTGTGTTTTCTCGACGCATACTCTGGATACCATCAAATAAAGATGGCAGAGTCCGACCGAGCTGCAACAACTTTCATAACGCCATATGGCCCTTTTTGCTTCAACACTATGCCCTTCGGGCTCAAGAATGCCGGCGCAACCTATCAACGCATGATTCAAACATGCCTGAAAAAACAAATCAGCAAAACAATGGAAGCATATGTGGACGACGTGGTCATAAAAACTAGACACGTCGAAACCCTAATAGATGACTTGAGGCTTACATTCGATAACCTCTGGACATACGACATTAAGTTGAATCCAGAAAAATGCGTCTTCGGCGTCCCCTAGGGGAAACTGCTGGGCTTCATTGTTTCCAATAGAGGAATTGAAGCAAATCCGGCGAAAATCCGAGCTCTGTCACAGTTGGCTATACCAACAGACCTTAAGCACATCCAGAAGCTAGCCGGATGTGTGGCCACTTTGAGACGCTTTATCTCCAGGCTAGGAGAAAAGGCATTGCCTCTTTACCGCCTCCTTCGGCGCACCGAACACTTCATATGGACGGATGCAGCCGCCGCCGGACTCGATGAAATAAAGACCTTACTGGCCAATAATCTAGTCCTAACAGCGCCGAACATTGGCGAGCCTATGCTGTTGTACATAGCTGCAACACATCAAGTTGTAAGCGCAGTACTCGTCGTCGAACGAGAGGTTGACGGATACAAATTCCCGCTCCAAAAGCCAGTTTATTACGTATCCACAGTCCTCACTCCATGCAAATCCCGATACCCACACTATCAAAAAATATCATACGCGGTCTTCATGGCATCCCGGAAGCTGCGACACTACTTTCAAGAGTGTTCGATTACAGTAGCCTTCGAAGTACCACTCAATGACATAATAAATAACCGCGACGCTACGGGCCGGATCGCTAAATGGGCCATCGAGCTCCTTCCGTTCGACATAATGTACAAACCACGGCGGGGCATCAAGTCGCAAGTACTGGCTGACTTTGTCGCCGAATGGACGGAAGCCGAACTCCCTAAAGAGTACAACGCATACTCCAACTGGATCATGCACTTCCACGGCTCTAAAATGCTGGCCGGATTGGGAGCAGGTGTAGTCCTGACATCTCCCACCGGAGACACGGTCTAGTGCGTCCTCCAGATATTATACACAGACTCCAACAATGCAACCGAATATGAGGCTCTGTTGCATGGTCTTCGGATGGCAGTCTCTATGGGCATCCAACGCCTGGAAGTGCGCGGGGATTCGAACCACACAATATCACAAATAAACGGAGACTTTGATGCCAAGGACCCGAAAATGGTGGCCTACCGTAATGCTGTCCTCAAAATGTCAGCTCGGTTCGAGGGGCTCGAATTCCACCATGTGGCTCGAGAAAACAATCAAGCGGCCGACGTCCTCGCCCGCATCGGCGCCAAACGCGACCCTGTCCCACCTAACATATTCCTGGAAAGGTTGTTCAAGCCATCCGTAGTATGGGAAGGGGAGTCCGGCAATACCAGCA
>NC_041393.1:372544925-372568480 GCF_002162155.2 Triticum dicoccoides
CCGGTCCTACTTCGGCCATATGGTTCGGGTCCAGCTTGGTGTAGCGCGTCTTCACCATTGCCCAGGCTTCTCTTGCACCCTGCCGACATACTGATATCTTCCACAGACGGAAGCGCCGCCGGGCCCCTTGAAGCAGGTCCGCAAGCTCCCCCATGCCATTCGGTAGGAGGCTTGATGGTCACAAGGCCTGATCAAGCCGTGCATCACCCGCCGAGCATGCTCGTGCAACTGCGAAAGTTCGTGCAGCAAATCACTTGCAGATGAGGGCATCTCCTCTTTAGGGCGACCTGTTAACATCCCTGCAACCAAAATTCTTCAAAATACTTCCTCGCCGAACTATCATACAGTTCGTTCGTGCACTCACCATAAATGCCGCGTCGAAGCCTCTTGTTCTCCTTCATGGAGTCCGCCAGTTGAGCGCAGATGTCCTTTCATTCCACGTCCAGCCGAATATTGGCATCTTGAAGATTGTTCTTCTCTTGCATCACTTGCGTAAAGATGCGCTCGCCAGCCTTTAGCTGCCGTTTGAGATGCGAGTCGTCATCCGTTACGCCCTCCGGATTCACCCCGGGATTATCTGCAGAATTTTCTGTTAGACTAATCACACCAGCCATTTACTAAATGGTACATTTGCGCACAATTGAGACAAATATTACCAAAGGGGGCCTTCTAGGATCCCTCTAACTTGGCAACCGCGTCCATCAGCCGGGCCTTACATGCCTCCAGCTCCCGAGCCAATTGTTCATTCTTGTCCACAAGGACCTGTGCATACATTGATCCTTCAAACAGTTGGCCCAACTATTTCAAGTCTCAGGGGCTACTGCTCTACATACTTGTAAAAATTTCTTACCCGTATATCTTTGGTGTACTGGTTCGTCGCTTGGGCATGCCCGGCTCGAGCATCTCGGACATATGCGTCCGCCGAATTAAAGGCATTAAAAGCCTCTTCGAAAAAGATGTTGTTCCGAAGCACGGCCCTCCGGCGCCGGTGATTCATGGCGCTCTCCACCTTGGA
Organism: Triticum dicoccoides; assembly: GCF_002162155.2. NCBI lineage: Eukaryota > Viridiplantae > Streptophyta > Magnoliopsida > Poales > Poaceae > Triticum > Triticum dicoccoides. The sequence goes on from NC_041393.1 coordinate 372,545,941, forward strand.
GTTCGTGGCCGAACACATATCCTCGTCCTCTGTCAGAGAACTGCGCCGTTTTGGCCCCGTGTCCGCCTCCGCCCTCGAAGCCAGTTCTGGAACCTGGCTAGTGGAGGCGTGATTGGTGGGATCCCCGGATATAGTCCGGCTGCTCCTCTTCCTGCCAGACACGAAGGGCGCTGTCATATTCCAAATACTATAACCGCAGTACAGGTTATTACTTTACCTTTGCAGCGGTGTGTCAACCCTCACCACCTTCCTCTTGAGCCTGCCTGATCTGGACGCCCGTGGTTGACGAGTCCCTAGGGGCTCGGCCCCGCGTTCCGACTGTCGTCCCTGCAAACAGCATGACGCCTCAAGGGTAAATCATAATCCTGAGGGGAATCCTCTTTGGAGGATAGGGTTTTTAGTTCGGCTTACACGCGACACAGGGAGCAGTCCGAGATAGTCGGCCGTAATGGCCACTGAGGCGCCATCCCAGCTCGCTTGATAAGATACCCCGTTGACAAGCTCCACGGTAATATTCGGATCTTCTTTGAGTCCCGGATCTAGGGCCCTTTCAGGGTCCTCTGGTTGCGGGGAGGGGCTGAAGATTCCTTCTACAGCCCTCCTCAGTTCCTGCTCGGAAACATCAATGCAGGTAATCTTAGTAGAAGGACGCTAAAGTAAGTGAAGCAGGGAAAAGAATGGCAACTTACCCACTATGGAGGGTTGTACATGGAGAATCCGTCCCGCGTTTTAATGCGGAGGAACTCCTAGTCTTCCCCTTTGTTCAAATTGGACAATATCCTTGCTAAAGCGGTGGCGGAGTCTGGACCCTTACGGCCGCAACGGGTGGCGTCATCTTCCCCGTTGAAGTGCCACATGGGCTTCCCCCGATATTGAAGCGGTTGCACTCCCCTCCTTATGCATATCGCCATAACCTCGACTGTTGTCAGTCCGGATTTGGCCAGCAACTTTATCCTGCTCATCAGGAAGTGTATTTCCCTCGTATCCTCTTCTTGAGGGCCGCGGGGGCGCTAACTTAGGCATGCCCTCGGCGGGGCGTTGCTGAACTTGGGGAGACCTATCCGGACTGGATCCGGAAGGGGAACGTCATCAATGTAAAACCACTCCGAAGGTCAGTTTTCTGGTGCCTTCTTGGGAGTGCCGGATAGGTATCCGGTTTCGGCAATGCGCATACTTCGGCCCTGCCCACTTGACATAGGGATTCTCCCTGGGTGCGGGGAACAAGGCAGAACAACTTCCTCCATAATCCAAAGTGAGGTTCGTAGCCTAAAAACAGCTCGCAAAGCGCGACGTACGCCGCTATGTGCAGAATAGAGGCAGGGGTAAGATTGTGCAACTGGAGGCCGTAGAATTCCAGGAGCCTGCGAAGAAACGGGTTGATGGGAAACCCGACGCCCCTTAGCAGATGCGGGATGAGGCATACGTGCTCCTCTGGAGATGGGATTGGAGATCCCTCCGCTTGTTCCCCTCCGTCATAAGTGGCTATTCTGGCTCGGACAGAGACCATGAACGCCGGTGGGAGAAACCCTTGGGTTTGTAACTTTATCAAATGGCTATGCGGAACTGAACACTCTCCCCAATCCTCCGACTTGGAATGAGAAGGGTGAGCAGAAGAGCTGCGACGGCCAGCCATGTTGGAATGGTTTTTCGCGGAGCGCTCTGTTGGATGCTAGCTCTGGGAGGGAGAGTGAGGTTTGGATCTGAGAATCCCCGTCCCTTCAAATAGACGGTCAGCCTGGAGGATTGAGGGTGGCAAATGCAAAAATGCCTCGGCTCCTCGCATTCGCTCAACACGTGGAGATGGTCATTATTCAGGCACTGAAGCCGAGGAGCACAACATTGATTGGAGGCCAGACACTATTCGTCGTAACAGGTACTTTCGAGTATTCAGAGGAGGAACCCGCCTTGCAATGCCGAAGACAATACTGCACGCCGGCCTCATCGTCATTGAAGCCTGGTTCCGGGGCTACTAAGGGAATCCTGGATTAGGGGGTATCCGGACAGCCGGACTGTGTACAACGTCCGGACTATTGAAGCGTGAAGATACAAGACTCAAGACTTTGGCCCGTGTCCGGATGGGACTCTCCTTTGCGTGGAAGGCAAGCTTGGCGATCCGGATATTGTGTTTCCTTCCTTGTAACAGACTCCATGTAAACCCTAGCCCTCTCCGGTGTCTATATAAACCGGAGAGGTTGGTCATTAGAAGGCCGATCACAATTACAATCATACCATCATAGGCTAGCTCTTAGGGTTTTGCCTCTAAGATCTCGTGGTAGATCTACTATCGTACTACCCATATCTTCAATATTAATCAAGCGAGAAGTAGGGTTTTACCTCCATCGAGAGGGCCCAAACCTGGGTAAACATCTGTGTCCCTTGCTTCCTGTTACCATCAGCCTTGACGCACAAATCGGGACCCCCTACCCGAAATCCGCCGGTTTTGACACCGACAGGGGACGTGCCCACCCCCTGGGCGTGCCCCCCCTATATCATGGGCCCCCTGACGCTCCACCGACCTCAACTCACCAACTCCATATATTCCGTTTCGTGGAGAAAAAAAATCAGAGATAAAGTTTCATCGCGTTTTACGATACGGAGCCGCCGCCAAGCCCTAATCTCTCTCGGGAGGGCTTATCTGGAGTCTGTTCGGGGCTCCGGAGAGGGCAATTCATTGCCGTCGTCATCATCATCCATCCCCCATCACCAATTTCATGATGGTCACCGCCGTGCGTGAGTAATTCCATCGTAGGCTTGCTGGACAGTGATGGGTTGGATGAGATTTACCATGTAATCAAGTTAGTTTTGTTAGGGTTTTATCCCTAGTATCCACTATGTTCTGAGATTGATGTTGCTATGACTTTGCTATGCTTAATGCTTGTCACTAGGGCCCGAGTGCCATGATTTCAGATCTGAACCTATTATGTTTTCATGAATATATGTATGTTCTTGATCCTATCTTGCAAGTCTATAGTCACCTATTATGTGTTATGATCCGACAACCCCAAAGTGACAATAATCGGGATACTTCTCGGTGATGACCGTAGTTTGAGGAGTTCATGTATTCACTATGTGTTAATGCTTTGGTCCGGTTCTCTATTAAAACGAGGCCTTAATATCCCTTAGTTTTCGCTAGGACCCCGCTACCACGGGAGGGTAGGACAAAAGATGTCATGCAAGTTCTTTTCCATAAGCACGTATGACTATATAACTGGAGCTAGTTCTGTGTCACCCTATGTTATAGCTATTACATGAGGAATCACATCTGACATAATTATCCTTCACTGATCCAATGCCTACGAGCTTTTCACATCTTGTGTTTCGCTTATTTACTTTTCCGTTGCTACAGTTACAATTACCACAAAACTATTATCTTTACTTTTGCCACTGTTACCTTTATTATCATACTACTTTGCTACTAAATACTTTGCTGCAGATACTAAGTTATCCAGGTGTGGTTGAATTGACAACTCAACTGCTAATACTCAATAATATTCTTTGGCTCCCCTTGTGTCGAATAAATAAATTTGGGTTGAGTACTCTACCCTCGAAAGCTGTTGCGATCCCCTACACTTGTGGGTTATCATCCGACGTGACGGTCATCGTCACGTCTTGTGGCGCGCCCCCGTGATCTGTAGATCTATCTTGACTGTCCTGCTTTGTTTTCCAATACATCTCGCAGGTCCTTCATGTAGCCCTGGGCCTTAGTGTTATTGTTTGATTGTCCACGAGGTGCGGTCTGGACTTCGGGCTGGTACGCCGTTTTGTCGCGGCCACGGGGTGGTCGGTCAGCCGCATCATGCGCTGGTGGCGTGGGCTTTAAAGCCTCCTCCTCGAGTTGAGGTAGCAGCCTACGCTTTGGGTAGCTTTTGCTAGGGCGCTCGAGTCCGTATTCCTCGGCAACCAGGACCTGGTCCATCTATCAGTTAGCAGATCTTGGTCAGCTTGAAGCTGTTGCTGCTTTTTCTTTAGGCTTTTTGCAGTGGCTATAAGCCAGCATTTAAAGCGCTCCTGCTCGACGAGATCCTCAGGCAGGATGAATTCTTCGTCGCCAAGGCTCACTTCGTCTTTGGAGAGAGGCATGTAATTATCATCCTTGGATTCTCCATCAGTTGCCTGTTCTTTAGGGCTGGCTTGCCCATCCTCTTGCTCGGCCTGCTCGAAGCCTGGCTGGGCCGGGTTGTCTTCGTCTTCGGCACCATCCGGATTGTTATCTCTTGTGCCGGTATCACTATTTTTGCTATGGCAGGGCTTGGAGCGGCGCCGATGATGCTGGTGTCTAGATTGCTTCTCCAAGGGGTTATCTTCCGTTGCCTCATCGCCATTGTTTTCTTTAGGGGTGTCCACCATATAAATATCATATGATGAGGTGGCTGTCCAGCACCTTATAGGCGGTGGTTCCTATTCTTCTCCTGCATGGTCGTCCATACCGTCGATGTCTTTGGAGTCGAAGTCAAGCACGTCGGTTAAATCATCGATAGTGGCTATAAAGTGGGTGGTGGGTGGGGGACGAATTTCTTCGTCGTCCGCTCCCCACTCGAGCCGGACATAGTTCAGCCAAGAGTCTCCTGACAGGTAAAGAGACCTTAAAGAGTTTAGCGCGTCACCCAAGGGCGAGTGCTGAAAAATATCCGCGGCATTGAACTCCATTACCGGTGCCCAATCAGATTCGATAAGCATGGATGCACGTGGTTCAGATCCTGTGACCGGAGACGACTCCGAGGGTCCGATGACGCCACTCTCACAAGAGGTGGGATCAGTGTTCGGCTCCGACGCCGATGAGTGTGCGGTTTCGGTGGCGGGGTCTATCCACCCGCCCTCGAAAGGCATGATCTGCTCCGGATTGATTCCCGGCGCCACCGCAGGCGCGATCTCCCGAATACTGTCCGATGGCAGAAAAAAGTCATGCTCGTCGTGACTATTCCGCGCACCTGTCATGGGCTCGAATCCGTCGAAGATCAAGTCTCCGCGGATGTCGGCAGTATAGTTTAAGCTTCCAAACCCGAGCTGATGGCCAGGGGCATAGCTATCAATATGCTCCAGATGGCCAAGCGAGTTGGCCCACAGTACGAAGCCTCCGAATACGAAGATCTGTCCGGGAAGGAAAACCTCCCCCCTGGACCGCATCGTTGAAAATGATCGAAGGAGCCATCAAGCCTTACAGCGACGGCACAGTGGAACTCTCAATGAAAGCACCAATGTCGGTGTCAAAACCGGCGGATCTCGGGTAGGGGGTCCCGAACTGTGCGTCTAAGGCTAATGGTAACAGGAGGCAGGTGAGGGAGTCCTGGACTAGGGGGTGTCCGGATAGCCGAACTATCATCATTGGCCGGACTCCAAGACTATGAAGATACAAGATTGAAGACTTCGTCCTGTGTCCGGATGGGACTTTCCTTGGCGTGAAAGGCAAGCTTGGCAATACGGATATGTAGATCTCCTACCATTGTAACCGACTCTGTGTAACCCTAGCCCTCTCCGGTGTCTATATAAACCAGAGGGTTTTAGTCCGTAGGACGGACAACAATCATACCATAGGCTAGCTTCTAGGGTTTAGCCTCCTTGATCTCGTGGTAGATCTACTCTTGTACTACCCATCTCATCAATATCAATCAAGAAGGAGTAGGGTTTTACCTCCATTGAGAGGGCCCGAACCTGGGTAAAAACATCGTGTCCCTTGTCTCCTGTTACCATCCGCCTAGACGCACAGTTCGGGACCCCCTACCCGAGATCCGCCGGTTTTGACACCGACATTGGTGCTTTCATTGAGAGTTCCTCTGTGCCATCGCCATCAGGAAGGATGCCTTGTCCCGTCTTTAAAGACGGCACCGTAGCTGAAGGAGCTTTGGCCATCGGCCAAACTCTCCGGCTAGGCGGTTTTCTCATGATCGCCTGTTCGGCCGTCGCGCCGACGATGATTTCTCGGGTCATCAAAAGCAATCTTCACGTCAACTCGGAACTCGCCAAGCAGCTAGATCTAATGGAGCTCTCCTCCTTAAACGAGCTCTTGGATCGCATCGCCGCCCTGGGAGTCGCTACAGACCACGATCAGATCGGGCCTAAAATCGATCTAAGAGAGATCAACTCTCCCGAGGCTACCCACCACGTCGCTGTGGTTGAGGAACAGTGCGGCGACTCTTCTTCTATATTAAGGACTAGTCATGTCCGGATTCCTGATCCCTCCATGCCGGATTCCTGCGGAGGGACGGACGTCGATCAAACCCTGAACCTAAAGTCAGGTAGCTGGCGGGATTCATTGGACAATACCCAAAAACCCAAGCTTCAAGGTTTGGAAACCTTTCGGCCCTTAAGTCTTAGATTGGACGGGGTTCCGAATCCAAAACCACCCGCCTACCCAAACATAAGAGATTTATCCCGAATCCGGCAAGAGCCCACTGAAACAGTACACCATTACTGGGCCAGATTCCTCCTGGTCATGGACAGGATAAAGGACTGCCGTGAGGAAAGCGCAATTACAATCTTCTGCAATAATTGCACGGACAAGGGAATCATGAATGCCATAAGTCGTCGCGAAATTACATGCTTCGCCAACTTGGCATCCATAGTACGAAAGTACTGTGCGATGGAGAGTGCCTGGAAAACCGAAACCAAATTTTGGGACAATCCGGCCCCGAATACAACCCTATTCCGAAATAAAAGGGTGCATCATATTGAAGCACCTGGGTTAAAAACCAAAAAGCAAAAACCCCCTAAAGGGCACGGAACCGTACTGGAGGGATGGCTCAGCAGACCCTACAAAATCCATAGTATAGAGGGCGCCACTCCAACACATAGCCTTCGAGCATGTTGGATACTACGACAGACGCCCAGGATTTAGTCCAACGATGCGTCGGTTGCCAGCTCTTTGCTAATCAAAGCCACATGCCTCCCACCGCCCTAAAAACTATACCCATCACCTGGCCGTTCACGGTCTGGGGGCTTAACATGGTTGCACCCCTTAAAGGAGGAACCCACAAGCAAAAATACCTATTGGTCATGGTGGATAAATTCACCAAATGGATAGAGGCCAAGCCAGTTAAGACGGCCGAATCTGGACCCGTGATAGACTTCATATGAGGGGTAGTACACCGTTACGGCATCCCCCATACCATCATCACTGATAACGGCATGAACTTCACGGCCGACGAGGTTAAACTCTGGTGCAAAAACATGGGCATCCAGCTCGACTACGCTTCAGTCTATCACCCTCAAACTAACGGTCAAGTCGAACGAGCAAATGGTCTAATCATGAGCGGCATCAAACCCAGACTAGTGCGGTCCCTTAAGGAATCTAACACGCACTGGGTAGAGGAGATCGACTCCGTACTCTGGGGGCTGTGGACCACGCCAAATCGCACTACCGGACTCACACCATTTTTTATGGTATACGGCGCAGAGGCAGTTTTGCCCTGCGACATAATTCATGACTCACCTCGCGTGCGCATGTACGAAGAAAGAGAAGCCGAGCTGGATCGGCAGGACAGTTTGGACGCCTTAGAAGAGGAGCGTGACGTGGCAAAAGCTCATTCCACATTCTATCAACAGCAGGCTCGAAGATATCAAAGAAGAGAAGTACGGGCCAAAACTTACAATGTTGGCGAACTAGTTCTACGCCTGCCGGACAAGAAAAAGGACAAGCTCGAGCCCAAATGGGAAGGTCCCTTCATCATCGACCAAGTCCTGACAGGCGAAGCGTACCGTCTGCGAAATGCATCGAATAACCGACTCGAGCCAAATCCATGGAACGCAGCCCGTCTCCGTAGATTCTACGCCTAAACGCCGGACTCTGAGTTCGTCTCCCTCCCCCGTCTATATTTTATACTTTAACTGTCTTTTATTTCCCCCCTCTCCTTTTTTTCCTTTTTTTCTTCTCTCACGGGCCTTCGGTGGCTCGTCTGCGCATTGGTTGAACACACTTGACGTGCTACCCGCACTCATTATACCTGGAGGCTTCTTTAACAGAAGCTTATTTATACGGGCTTTATACCCAACATATGTGTCACACTTCCGCATGTACCTTTTATTCACCATTATATGCATCGATATGACTTAAGTTTTGGCCAAGCTGGGTTGCCTGGCTCCTGTGCTTACCCCTACGTTCCCGATTGTTCGGCTAGGAGGTAAAGGGAGCACCTTTGCGATTGTTACTGCCGGGTCAGCCGGATGTGTACCTCAGACTGGGTGAAGCCGAAGCTAGCGTTCTTAAGGGAATATTCGGTCGGTGAATTGAAAGATGATTTCCTATCTATTTATTTGTCTGCCCCTAGATGCTTTCCTGCTTTTTTTGCAGTCCGGACATGCACTTTAGGGAATGCCTCCCTGGGAAAGGAACCCCTAACGGAACTATTCTCCCTGGAAGATGTTTCTTACTAACCATGTAATATAACATAACTAGTTGGGCACTTGTCTGATAAAGCACTAATGACCCCTACGCCTGGTCTCCATGCATGCCCCGGTTTCTTACATAACCGTGAGGGTATTCGGACACACTCCGGACTGTCGGGTCCCGAGGTTGAAGCGAAAAGGTCCGCAAAGACAAATGATCTACAATCCGGCTAGAAGGCATTTTCACTGTCATTTTATATTACACAGTCAAGCTGACTGACGGTATTCCTCTTTGATACCATCTAATAAACTATCTAGTTTACAGTCCCGCTGTGAATACTTTGCGGCCAACTCTACTTGGTCGTACATTAAGCTCACAGGGATCTCCTTCCCATCGGGCCCCACAGGTCCGACCTCGGCCATGTGGTTTGGGTCAGCCTTCGCATACCGGGTCTTCACCATGGCCCAGGCCTCCCTGGCGCCTTGACGGGAGGCCGATATCTTCCACAACCGGAAGCGCCGCCGTGCTCCCTGAAGCTTTTCCACAAGCTCTCCAAGACCTTTGGGTAGGGACATGGATGGCCACAAGGCCTGGGCGACTCCGCTCATCACCTGCCGAACTCATTCGTGCAATTGCAGCAGCTCGGGAAGTTGGTCACCCGTTGAACCGGGCATTTCCTCCGCAGGACGACGTGTGAGCATGCCTGCAGACATATTTCTATCAAATCGACTTCCTCGCCGAACTCTTCTTTTTAAAAAGTTCGCTCAAGCACTTACTATAAATGCCGCGACGAAGCCGCCGATTCTCCTTCATGGAGTCCGACAGCTGGGCCCGCACATCTTTTAGCTCCTCGCCCAGCTGGGTGTTGGCATCTTGGAGCTTATTCTTCTCTTGCTGCACCCTCGTAAGCACCTTCTCGCCGGCCTTCAGCTAGCGCAGTAGCTGTTGCTTGTCCGAATCTAGTCCGGCGCCATCTGCGATATTATTGTCAGACTTATACACACGCCGCACTTCACAAACTACTTATCTTTCGAAGTATATCTTACCAGAGGGGGTCTCTGTGGCTCCCCCTGTGGCGGCTAGTGCGGCCTCAAGTTGGGCCTTGCACTCTTGCAGCTCCTGGGACAGGTGGGTATTCTTCTCCGTAAGATCCTGCATAACAGATGATCCTTAAATCAGTTACTCTAACTATTTTAAGTCTCGGGGGCTACTGGCATATATATCTGTCAAAATTCCTCACCCGTATGTCTTTCACATACTGCTCCGTGGCTCTGGCTAGACCATGTCGAGCAGCACGGAGGTGCACATCTCCCGAATTAAAGGCATTTAACGCCTCCGGGAAGAAGCAGGCGTCACGAAGAACTGTCTGGCGGCGCCTGTGATTCATGGCGCTCTCCACCTCAGATCGGGTGGCGGACAACCTGTCGGCATCCTCCGTTGGAGGAGCACCCGACACGCGCCTTGCGTTCGCCTCCCCCTCCGGACCTGGCGTTGGAGCCTGGCCGGCGGAGGCTTGATTGGCAATCTCTCCAGACACAGTCCAGCGAGCGCTCCTTCTCCTGAAAAAACCACGAGCGTTAATATGCCTTCCACGAATCTTTTCCAGAAATATGGTGGCGCGCCATACTGTTGCGGCGATGTTTCGATTCGCGCCGCACTTCTTTTCCGCCTGCTGGGCCGAGCTGCCCCTTGTTGGCCAGCCGCCGCGGGTTCGGCTTCCCGCCTCGAAGGCACCTCCTGCAGAACACCGTTGGTATACGGTGGTTAGATATAAGCACGGATGAGTAATGGTATCAAGACTCCGGTCACAGTTACCCGGGAAACCGGAGATATTCCGGGGTAGTCGGCCATAATGGCAACCAAAGCATTGTCGATGCTAAATTGGTGGAACACCCCATCGATCAGCTCCACCTTTATGTCCGGATCCTCTTCGGAGGCTGGATCAAGGGATCATTCTGGATCCTCGGGTTGTGGAGTCAGGCTGTGTATGTCCTCTACGTCCTGGTGCAGTTCCTGCGTCGAAATCACAAAGTGAGACACTTAACTTTGGGAATATGGATCGGATAGATAAACGTCCGCTTACCCAGCTCCGAGGGTTATTCATGGAAAATCCATTCAATGGACTAGCACGGAGGAAGTCCTCCTTCTCCCCTTTGTACATTCCGGACAGTATCTTCACCAGATCAGCGACCGATCCCGGCCCCTTGCGGCCGTGGCGGGTGGCATCATCCTCCTCGTTGAAATCCCACATGGGGTGGCCCCTATACTGGAGCGGCTGCACCCCTTGCATAATGCATGTGGCCATGACCCCAATCATGCTCTATACAGAATGATCCAATAACCTTATTCGGCCCATCAGATATTGGACGTCCCTATCATTCTCCCGTTGAGGGCTCCGCGGGCGCCAACTCAGGCGTTTCTTCAAAGGAGCGTTGCTGAACTCCGGGAGGCCGATCTGTACTGGTTCCGATAGTGGGGCGTCCTCCATATAAAACCATTCCGAAGGCCAGTCTTTGGACGCCTTCTTCGGGGTTCCGGATAGATATCCGGTCCCGGCGATGCGCCATATTTCGGCTCCGCCCACTTGATATATCGAGCCCTCATGAGAACGGGGTACAAGGCAAAACAATCTCTTCCACAACGCAAAATGGGCCTCGACGCCCAAGAACAGCTCGCAAAGGGCCACGAAGCCCGCGATGTGCAGGATGGAGGCAGGCGTAAGGTGGTGAAGCTGGAGCCCATAGAACTCCAGGAGCCCCCGGAGAAACGGATGTATGGGAAATCCGAGTCCCCTTATTAGATAAGGGACGAAGCATACCCGCTCTCCTTTGGAGGGATTGGGGACGCTCTCCGCCTGCTTTCCGCCCTTGTAGGTGGCAAGTCCGGCTCGAACCGGAACCATAAAGGCTGGGGGAAGAAATCCCTTTGCTTGGAGCTTCACTAGCTCGCTATACGGGACTAAACATCTCCCCCAATCTCCTGGCCGAGGGTTGGGAGCGCGAGAGGAGGAGCCGCGTCGACTGTCCATGATGGAGTGGATTTTTGTCAGAGGCGCTTTGATGAATACTCGCGGAAGGAGGATGGTGTGATTCGGATCTAAATCCTCGCCTCTCTTCATAGGCAGTTTATTCGCGCAGCTAGGGGGTAGAATGTAAAAATACCCTGGCTTTTCGCATTCGTACGACACGTGGAGGAGGGCCATTATTGGACGTGGAAGCCAAGAAGCGCAGCATTTATAAGAAGCCGGGCACTTTTCGGCAAGCACATGGAATTTGGAGGAGAACCCGCCTTGCAATGCCGAAGACAACATGCGCGCCGGACTTGTTGTCATTGAAGCCTGGCTCGGGGGCTACTGAGGGAGTCCTGGACTAGGGGGTGTCCGGATAGCCGAACTATCATCATTGGCCGGACTCCAAGACTATGAAGATACAAGATTGAAGACTTCGTCCCGTGTCCTGATGAGACTTTCCTTGGCGTGGAAGGCAAGCTTGGCAATACGGATATGTAGATCTCCTACCATTGTAACAGACTCTGTGTAACCCTAGCCCTCTCCGATGTCTATATAAACCGGAGGGTTTTAGTCCGTAGGACGGACAACAATCATACCATAGGCTAGCTTCTAGAGTTTAGCCTCCTTGATCTCGTGGTAGATCTACTCTTGTACTACCCATATCATCAATATCAATCAAGCAGGAGTAGGGTTTTACCTCCATCGAGAGGGCCCGAACCTGGGTAAAAACATCGTGTCCCTTGTCTCCTGTTACCATCCGCCTAGACGCACAGTTCGGGACCCCCTACCCGAGATCCGCCGGTTTTGACACCGACAGCAGGGGACACGATGTTTTACCTAGGTTCAGGCCATCTCGATGGAGGTAACACCCTACTTCTTGCTTGATTGATCTTGATGATATGAGTATTACAAGAGTTGATCTACCACGAGATCGTAGAGGCTAAACCCTAGAAGCTAGCCTATGATTATGATTGTTGTTGTCCTACGGACTAAACCCTCCGGTTTATATAGACACCGGAGGGGGCTAGGGTTACACAGAGTCAGTTACAGAGAAGGAAATCTACATATCCGAATATCCTAGCTTGCCTTCCACACAAAGGAGAGTCCCATCCGGACACGGGACGAAGTCTTCAATCTTGTATCTTCATAGTCCAATAGTCCGGCCAAAGTATATAGTCCGGCTGTCCGAGGACCCCTTAATCCAGGACTCCCTCACCCGATATGCGATTCCGAGGGATGCAAAATGCCCGACGGTCGATGCTCGCCGCCTCTTCCGATTCTTGTCTTCGTGCTCCTTGACGGCAAGAGCCATCACTAATGTTTGCTGCCAGAAGTTTGAGAGCATCATCTCAACATCCGAGTCGTCCGAATTGGATGAATCGGAAAGCAGAAACTTCTCGCATGGGGTCAATTCCATCTACATGAACGAGGAGCACATGCCGCGTCAACCAACCGGGCTCAAATTCCATCGACACGAAGCAAAAGAACACTACCGGCGGCGATGAGGGGCATCTTGAGGGCGGTCGATCCCCGGTGGCGACAGCGACAAGGTGCGGCTCTTCTCGACGGATCTGCAGGGATGGTGCGGCCTAGCGGTGATTGAGGGTGCAAAAGGCCCCGCCGACGCTATTCCACCGGCTGATTTGGCCGGAATCGGTGGCGGAGGACGGGCGGAACTTGTGGCGAGCGGCGGCGGAAGGAGGTGGGCAAAGGGGCGCGGGCTGAAATGTCCCTCCAGCCAAATGCTTCACTGCGATATGGGGCACCGCAGGGGCGAGGCGGAAACCCGCGAACACGCGGGTTAGGGCCGAGTTTTTGTCGCGCCCCTCAAAAATTTTTGCGGGCCGACCGTGTTTTCGGGGTCTGTTTGGGCGGGATTTTCCGTGCCAACCCGCATTTTGGCGGTTATTTTGCGGGTCGGGCCTTTTGCGGGGTCTTCTAGAGTTGCTCTTACGATGTGATATCTCGCTATCTCCGATTGTCTCAATCTCATGTATCTTTTCTTTTTTCATATAGAAATTCCAGTGTTATCATGGATTTGACACCTAAGGCAGAGTCACCGTTTCCTCTATCAAGGGTCAAAGATGTTATTCTCACCCTATAACTTCTATAAACATGTATCTAAACTTTGCAGTAGACTACTTACTGATTATCACCTTGCATAGGATGGACCATGCACTTGGAAGGCCCAGCCAGTCGATCACCTTGGTGCATACCTGTCGGTATATATATGAATTTAACAAATCCAATTAAGTATATTCTTTGTCTATGTCATGAGAGTGTGATTCAAATTGTGCTAATGTGTTGAATTGCTTCAGGTGCAAATAAGAATGCTTCAATTGTTGGACGTTTTAAAGATGGTGCTAATGTATGTAAAGTCGAATGTACGATCATATATTAACCATTGATGGTTGACCAGAAGTATGCATTTGGGCTATTTTCTATTTCCAGTTTTTCACTCATAATAAAGCACCCCCCCATCACCACCACCACAAAAAAAATCATTAATAGTGTCCATGTATTATTCAATTTCCACTGATAAACCAAAATAAGTCAGTCCTTGAAATGGTTTCCTAATCTATGTTTCCCTAAGACATGCTTGAGAGTTACTAAAATATTTGAGGTGCAAAAAACATTTAGATATTTATACAACCATCAAAGTGTACCAAAAGTAGATTTAGAAGCAGTTGCTTGTCATTTATCATACTAAATATAAGCCTCACCTTTGTATTTCCTCATATACTTGCAATATACTATATTTAGAAATTGATCTGTTCAATTTACATGTGCTAGATGAAGGCCTTACTTTAACTAAATTGAGTGGATAGAATGCAAAGAGATAAGAGTTTAACCCAGAGTATGATAATGATGCTGAACAAGCCCTCACAAAGATGGAATTTAAAGAAACTAATTTGGAAACTGATCATGAGCTGAAGGCACGCGCATTGTTGTATTTATTTGCCAAGGTGACCTCTTCCTTCAAGATTGAGATGAATAACAACAATGATGACATAGTTTGTTCTTAGAAAATAAATTATTTTTGCAGTAATTTGCATTGATTTTATGCCTCTGTTTTTAGAAGATCATCATGGAAGCAACTTATTTTTTGCTCCTACTAGGTAATAGTATTAGGATGAAAAGGGATCCATGTTCCTATTGCTTTACGTGGTGCGGCCGCCGGATGAAGGACGCTAGGGTGGCTTCTTCAAGTCCACATTTCATGCTCCAAAAAGTGATAATAAATGTAACCTTATTGACAACGTTTATCAGCACTGGATATAAGAAATGGTGCATGATGGAACACAAAGCAGGTTTTGTGATATTTATCGCCCGTTGCAAGGCACAGACATTTGTACTAGTCTCTAATAATAAACGGGCTATTGCTTCTCATGGTACGTGCTACCTCTTGAGAACTGCGTTGGATTTCCCCGAAGAGGAGAGGATGATGCAGCAAAGTAGCGTAAGTATTTCCCTCAGTTTTTGAGAACCAAGGTATCAATCCAGTAGGAGACCACGCACAAGTCCCTCGTACCTACACAAAATGATAGCTACTCGCAACCAACACGATTAGGGGTTGTCAATCCCTTCACGGTCACTTACGAGAGTGAGATCTGATAGAGATGATAAATAATATTTTTGGTATTTTTGATAGATAGATGCAAAGTGAAAAGAAAAAGGCAAAGTGAAAACAAAGCAAGTAATAATGTAATGCAGATTGATATGATGAGAATAGACCCGGGGGCCATAGGTTTCACTAGTGGCTTCTCTCAAGAGCATAGATATTCTACGGTGGGTGAACAAATTACTGCTGAGCAATTGACAGAACTGAGCATAGTTATTAGTATATCTAGTTATGATCATGTATATAGGCATCACGTCCGAGACAAGTAGATCGAAACGATTCTGCATCTACTACTATTACTCCACTCATCGACCGCTATCCAACATGCATCTAGAGTATTAAGTTAAAAACAGAGTAACGCCTTAAGCAAGATGACATGATGTAGAGGGATAAATTCATGCAATATGATAAAAACCCCATCTTGTTATCCTCGATGGCAATAATACAATACGTGCCTTGCTGCCCCTTCTGTCACTGGGAAAGGACACCGCAAGATTGAACCCAAAGCTAAGCACTTCTCCCATTGCAAGAACTACCAATCTAGTTGGCCAAACCAAAAAGGGTAGTTCGAAGAGACTTGCAAAGATAACTCAATCATACATAAAAGAATTCAGAGAAGATTCAAATACTATTCATAGATAAGTTGGATCATAAACCCACAATTCATTGGTCTCAACAAACACACCGCAAAAAGAAGATTACATCGAATAGATCTCCACGAGAGAGGGGGAGAACATTGTATTGAGATCCAAAAAGAGAGAAGAAGCCATCTTGCTACTAGCTATGGACCCGAAGGTCTGAAGTAAACTACTCACACTTCATCGGAGGGGCTATGGTGTTGATGTAGAAGCCCTCCTTGGTGGATGCCCCCTCCGGCGGAGCTCCGGAACAGGCCCCAAGATGGGATCTCATGGATACAGAAGGTTGCGGCAGTGGAATTAGGTTTTTGGCTCCTGTTCTGATCGTTTGGGGATACGTAGGTATATATAGGAGGAAGGAGTACGTCGGTGGAGCAACAGGGGGGCCACGAGGCAGGGGGCATGCCCTGGGGGGGCACGCCCCCACCCTCGTGACCGCCTCTGTTACGTCTTGCAGTAGGGTCCAAGTCTCCTGGATCACGTTCGGTGAGAAAATCACGTTCCTGAAGGTTTCATTCCGTTTGGACTCCGGTTGATATTCCGTTTCTTCGAAACATTGAAATAGGCAAAAAACAACAATTCTGGGCTGGGCCTCCGGTTAATAGGTTAGTCCCAAAAATAATATAAAAGTGGAAAATAAAGCCCAATATAGTCCAAAACAGTAGATAAAGTAGCATGGAGCAATCAAAAATTATAGATACGTTGGAGACGTATCAGGCATCCCCAATCTTAATTCTTGCTCGTCCTCGAGTAGGTAAATGATAAAAAAGAATTTTTGATGCGGAGTGACACTTTGGCATAATTTCAATGTAAATCTTCTTAACTGTGATATGAATATTCAGATCCGAAAGATTCAAGACAAAAGTTCATATTGACATAAAAATAATAATACTTCAAGCATACTAATCAAAGCAATCATGTCTTCTCAAAATAACATGGCCAAAGAAAGTTATCCCTACAAAATCATATAGTCTGGCTATGCTCCATCTTCCCCACACAAAATATTTAAATCATGCACAACCCCGATGACAAGCCAAGCAATTGTTTCATACTTATGACATTCTCAAAACTTTTTCAATCTTCATGCAATACATGAGCGTGAGCCATGGATATAGCACTATATGTGGAATTTGTGGAGAAGACAAAAAGAGAGAAGATAGTCTCACATCAACTAGGCGTATCAATGGGCTATGGAGATGCCCATCGATAGATATCAATGTGAGTGAGTAGGGATTGCCATGCAACGGATGCACTAGAGCTATAAGTATATGAAAGCTCTACAAAAGAAACTAAGTGGGTGTGCATCCAACTTGCTTGCTCACAAAGACCTAGGGCATTTTGAGGAAGCCCATCATTGGAATATACAAGCCAAGTTCTATAATGAAAAATTCCCACTAGTATATGAAAGTGACAAAATGAGAGACTCTCTATCATGAAGATCTTGGTGCTACTTTGAAGCACAAGTGTGGTAAAAGGATAGTAGCATTGTCCCTTCTCTCTTTTTCTCTCAATATTTTTATTTGGGCCTTTCTCTTTTTTTATGGCCTCTTTTTTTTCGTCCGGAGTCTCATCCCGACTTGTGGGGGAATCATAGTCTCCATCATCCTTTCCTCACTTGGGACAATGCTCTAATAATGATGATCATCACACTTTTATTTTTCTTACAACTCAACAATTACAACTCGATACTTAGAACAAAGTATGACTCTATATGAATGCCTCCGGCGGTATACCGGGATATGCAATGAATCATGAGTGACATGTATGAAAGAGTTATGAACGGTGGCTTTGCCACAAATACGATGTCAACTACATGATCATGCTAGCAATATGACAATGATGGAGCGTGTCATAATAAACGGAATGGTGGAAAGTTGCATGACAATATATCTCGGAATGGCTATGGAAATGCCATGATAGGTAGGTATGGTGGCTATTTTGAGGAAGGTATATGGTGGGTGTATGATACCGGCGAAAAGTGCGTGGTATTAGAGAATCTAGCAAAGGTGGAAGGATGGGAAAAAGTGCGTATAATCCATGGACTCAACATTAGTCATAAAGAACTCATATATTTATTGCAAAAATCTAGAAGTTATCAAAGCAAAGTATTACGCGCATGCTCCTAGGGGGATAGATTTGTAGGAAAAGACCATCGCTCATCCCCGACTGCCACTCACAAGGAAGACAATTAATAAATAAATCATGCTCCGAGTTCATCACATAACGGTTCACCATACGTGCATGCTACGGGAATCACAAACTTCAACACAAACATTCTTTGAATTCACAACTACTTAACTAGCATGACTCTAATATCACCATCTTCATATCTCAAAACAATTATCAAGCATCAAACTTATCTTAGTATTCAACGCACTCAAAAGAAAGTTTCACATATCTTGAATGCCAAGTATATTATCATTAAGCAAATTACCATGCTATTAACGACTCTCAAAATAATATAAGTGAAGCATGAGAGATCAATAGTTTCTTTAAAACAAATCCACCACTGTGCTCTAAAAGATCTAAGTGAAGCATCAGAGCAAAAATTATCACGCTCAAAAGATATAAGTGAAGCACTATGAGCAAAACTATCAAGCTCAAAAGATATAAGTGAAGCACATAGAGTATTCTAACAAATTCCAATTCATGTATGGCTCTCTCAAAAGGTGTGTACAGCAAGGATGATTGTGGTAAACTAACAAGCAAAGACGCAAATAATACAAGACGCTCCAAGAAAAACACATATCATGTGGTGAATAAAAATATAGCTCCAAGTAAATTACCGATGGAAGTAGACGAAAGAGGGGATGCCTTCCAGGACATCCCCAAGCTTTGACTTTTTGGTGTCCTTGGGTTATCTTGGGGGTGCCATGGGCATCCCCAAGCTTAGGCTCTTGCCACTCCTTGTTCCATAATCCATCAAAAGAATTCACCCAAACTTGAAAACTTCACAACACAAAACTCAATAGAAATCTCGTGAGCTCCGTTAGAGAAAGAAAACAAAGAACTACTTAAGGTACTGTAATGAACTAATTATTTATTTATATTGGTGTTAAACCTACAGTATTCCAACTTCTCTATGGATTATAAACTATTCTACTAGCCATAGATTCATCAAAATAAGCAAACAACACCCGCAAAACAGAATCTGTCAAAAACAGAACAGTCTGTAGCAATCTGTAACTAACGCAAACTTCTGGAACCCTAAAAATTCTACCAAAATAGGAAGTCCTGGAAAATTTGTTTACTGAACAGAAGAAAAAAGAATCAACGCAAAATCACGTTTCTGTGATTTAACAAAATTATATTCGTGCGTGCAAAGTTTCTGTTTTTCAGCAGAATCAAATCAACTATCGTCGTAGGTTATCCTATAGGTTCTACTTGGCACAAACACTAACACTAATTAAAACATAAAACCACATCCAAAAATAAGGTAGATGGATTATTTATTCCTAAATAGAAGCAAAAACAAAAAAACAAAAATAAAATTGGGTTGCCTCCCAACAAGCGCTATCGTTTAACGCCCCTAGCCAGGCATAAAAGCAAGGATAGATCTAGGTAGTGCCGTCTTGGGTAGGCAATTCTTCGATGAGGTATCTACCTCTTTTAGATTTTTCTTTCTCTCTAGTAATTGTCAAATTTTTAGGCAAAAGATCGAAAATTCATTTATAGCAAATGGTTCCTTAATGATGGTAAAAAGATTGGGATGAACACTTATAGATTTAAGATCCACAGTTTCCTTACTAGATGATTCACCCTTATTCTTAGGAACATAAATAAGCTTAGTATTTTTAGTAGACGAACTTGGAGTGTTTTGAACGAAAGAAAAAGCGGTTCCCAAGTTGGTAATGATACCCTCAAGTTTATCGATTCTTGTGGAATCTAGATTTATTTTCTCATTAACTATGGGTTATTTTTCTTTAATACTTTTCAAAGTCATTCCTACCTTAGATCCATATTGGGTAATTTGATTGTGGATCTTTTTATCAAGATTTTCAATTGATTCAATGGTAGCAACTTTATTCTCAATAGTTTCAAGTCTTTGCATAACATGCTCCAAAGTTAACGCAGTTCCATTAATCAAAAGAGGTGGTGAGCCAAATAAATCTATTAAAGCATTATAAGAATCAAAAGTATGGCTACCCAAGAAATTCCCTCCGGTAATGGTGTCTAGGATATATCTATACCAAGGATTAGCACCTACGTAAAAATTACGAAGAAGAACTGAAGTAGATTGCTTCCTGGTAGATCTATTTTGAGCATTGCAAATTCTATACCAAGCATCTTTTAGATTTTATCCCTCCCCGTGCTTAAAATTTAGAACTTCATTCTCGGGAGATAACGGAGAAGATATGAGACTAGTCATGACGACAAGCAAGCAAACTAACACACGACCAAACAAACGGACTAGAAAAAGGCAACGGGAAAAAGAGGAGGAGATTCGGAAAGAGAGGGCGAATAAAATGGCAAGGGTGAAGTGGGGGAGAGGAAAACGAGAGGCAAATGGCAAATAATGTAATGCGAGAGATAGGGATTGTGATGGGTACTTGGTATGGTTGACTTGCTTGTGTGAGCCTCCCCGACAACAGCGCCAGAAATTCTTCTTGCTACCTCCTGAGCACTTCGTTGGATTTCCCCGAAGAGTAGAGGATGATGCAGCAAAGTAGCGTAAGTATTTCCCTCAGTTTTTGAGAACCAAGGTATCAATCCAGTAGGAGACCAAGCACAAGTCCCTCGTACCTACACAAAACGATAGCTACTCGCAACCAACGCGATTAGGGGTTGTCAATACCTTCACGGTCACTTACGAGAGTGAGATCTGATAGAGATGATAAATAATATTTTTGTTATTTTTGATAGATAGATGCAAAGTGAAAAGAAAAATGCAAAGTAAAAACAAAGCAAGTAATAAAGTAATGGAGATTGATATGATGAGAATAGACCCAGGGCCATAGGTTTCACTAGTGGCTTCTCTAAAGAGCATAGATATTCTACGGTGGGTGAACAAATTACTGTTGAGCAACTGACAGAATTGAGCATAGTTATGAGTATATCTAGGTATGATCATGTATATAGGCATCACGTCCGAGACAAGTAGATCGAAACGATTCTGCATCTACTACTATTACTCCACTCATCGACCGCTATCCAGCATGCATCTAGAGTATTAACTTAAATACAGAGTAACGCCTTAAGAAAGATAACATGATGTAGAGGGATAAATTCATGCAATATGATAAAAACCCCATCTTGTTATCCTCGATGGAAACAATACAATACGTGCCTTGCTGCCCCTTCTGTCACTGGGAAAGGACACCGCAAGATTGAACCCAAAGCTAAGCACTTCTCCCATTGCAAGAACTACCAATCTAGTTGGCCAAACCAAAAAGGATAATTCGAAGAGACTTGCAAAGATAACTCAATCATACATAAAAGAATTCAGAGAAGATTCAAATACTATTCATTGATAAGTTGGATCATAAACCCACAATTCATCGGTCTCAACAAACACACCACAAAAAGAAGATTACATCAAATAGATCTCCACGAGAGAGGGGGAGAACATTTTATTGAGATCCAAAAAGAGTGAAGAAGCCATCTAGCTACTAGCTATGGACCCGAAGGTCTGAAGTAAACTACTCACACTTCATCGGAGGGGCTATTGTGTTGATGTAGAAGCCCTCCGTGGTGGATGCCCCCTCCAGCGGAGCTCCGGAACAGGCCCCAAGATGGGATCTCATGGATACAGAAGGTTGCGGCGGTGGAATTAGGTTTTTGGCTCCTTTTCTGATCGTTTGGGGATACGTAGGTATATATAGGAGGAAGGAGTACGTCGGTGGAGCAACAGGGGGGCCACGAGGCAGGGGGGCGCGCCCTAGGGGGCGCCTCCCACCCTCGTGATCACCTCTGTTACGTCTTGGAGTAGGGTCCAAGTCTCCTGGATCACGTTCGGTGAGAAAATCACGTTCCCGAAGGTTTCATTCCGTTTGGACTCCGGTTGATATTCCGTTTCTTCGAAACACTGAAATAAGCAAAAAACAGCAATTCTAGGCTGGGCCTCCGGTTAATAGGTTAGTCCCAAAAATAATATAAAAGTGGAAAATAAAGCCCAATATAGTCCAAAACAGTAGATAAAGTAGCATGGAGCAATCAAAAATTATAGATACGTTGGAGACGTATCAGTACGTCACTGAACTTGCCCCAAAATTACAAAATATTACCTACTATGCCACTCATAAATGAGGAAAATGATTCACTTTTTAAAGAAAAAATCATCATCGTCTTTTCTTATAATATGACACCCTCATATTTCACAAGCTTACATTCATTGCAATGCTCAATGTTCCATAGCCGAGACCCGGGTTTGATCCCCACGGTCTACAATTTATCTCTTCTTCTCTGGACGCCTCCTCCTCACCGCACGCTAATGGGCCGACCGATGTGCGCGGCGCGACACCCAGTTTTTCAAGTTTGTTTTTTGTTTTTTTTAAATTAATTCGGGATTTTCTAAAATTTCAAATCTCCAAAAGTTGCGATCTTCGACAAACAAACAAAAAATCATAAAATGTTTGTGAATTCCAAAAACGTTAGGGAAATCATAAAATGTTCGTGATTTTTTTAAAAACTGTTTGCACATTATAAAAAATCATGATCTCGAAAAAATATTCATGAAATAAAAATGTTTATGATTTTTAAAAAATGATCGTGTATTCAAAACATATTCAGGAATTTGAACGGGGCTTCCAATGGTGTATAATACTCATGGAAAAAGATTCAAGTTCAAAATATTTTTAAAAATTGAGTTATCTGTGTGTGAGGCGGTCGTTTCGAAACCCTTACAGTTTGCGGAAGAGTGTCCTATTTGTACACGATGTGCATCAGGTTTTGGTCGTAATGATCTAATTTTTTTTACCACACCCTACAGGTGTCCAATAAAGACGGCATGC